>NW_006239244.1:284970-309254 GCF_000226075.1 Solanum tuberosum | reverse complement strand
ACCTTCACATATTTACCTTCACATAGTACTATAACACTTCATAACTTGATAACACTTTAATTCAATAGATAATGCCTTCAAGGCCATATTCATAATACAATCCATAATTAAACACCTCCACCATAAGTGGATCAAACCAAGCAAGAACAATTATGTCAATAATATGAGATTAAATCAACTTACCATCCTCCAAAGCCATCCTCAACATTAATCAATAGATATAGAAAATCATAAACATCAACAATATCACAATCCATCATTTAAAACCATTTAATGCAAGAACCCTTGAGTAGAGTAAGAAATAGAAGTTTTTCATAACTTTTGAGAATTGAAAACCCTTTGAAATTGGTTCTAAAGCGAAAACTAGCTTTAGATAAAGAGCCACCATACCTTAGTATTGAGAAAACCCACGAAAATTGATGCAAGAAACCTTCTTCTTCTCTTCCTTCACTCAAGAACCCTAACCCTTACTCTTTTAAAAATGGAACAAAATGATCCACAATCAGCCTAACACAATAATATAACCTCAAAAGAAAAGATTTGTGAAAAGACCAAAATGCCCTTAAATTTCCGGACGGACTCCTTGCTAACTGCCCAACTTTCAAAGGGCATAACTCACTCATACGAACTCGAAATCGAGCAAACTCGGTGGCGTTGGAAAGATCGTTCCAAGGGCTTTCCAAACATAACTGGAACTACTCTTGCATCATCCTGAGCTAGGAGTTATGACTGCTTAAAGTTGGCCAAAAACTCACTGATTTCCCACACTTAACCAAATTTCCAGGTTCAGAACCTTTTTCCAAAAGTGACTACTTCCAATTTTATAACTCCAATTTATGCTTAAACTTTAAAAATTCATACGTTAGGCTCTAGTTTCACCTATCTATTTTTAGGGTCGCTACAGTAGATCGTTTTTATTTCTCTAACTCTAAACTCCAATTGGCAAATAAGGCTTGAATTAATCGTTATGCATCACTTATATGTCATCTTAGGCCTACCTCTAGCTCAACGAGGTCCCTTGCATCTAGGACGCTTATTTCAAACAATGTGATATTATTATTATTATTTGCTCTAATCCACTAACACTGTTTTCTGTTGATTCCATTGTTTTTCCCATTCCTAAGGTTGATCTGTCCTTCATTCTGGCACATACACGATCGAAAGAGACCCCCCCCTTCTCCTCCTCTTCAAAGAACAAACAAGGGTAAAATGGTTGACAACAACAGCAGCAACGAAAGAGTAGAAACTTCTGAGGGAGGGCAACTTCCAAGTGACCACATCCTTAGGCTTGAGCGCAAGATTTTAGATTTGGAAGAAGAAGTGGCGCATATGCGTGATTTGGCCAAGTTATCTATTTCTCTCGGAACCCAGTTTGGTGAAAATATAGACAATCCTCATCACTCTAACCAAATAACCATGCCAAACAATCCTCCAACCAATGTACCCCGACCTGAACCCACTCATCCAAATAGCTTCCCACCACTTCATTCCCAAAATACCCAAATCCCATTTTTCCACTACCACCAACAAACTAAACCAACCTTTCCAGAACCAATTCCAAATGCAAACCCTTCATATACTCCCAGAAATAACAACCTCAACCCCATATATGTGGAAACTGCTCCCATGACCCATAACTACCATGAATTAGAGTCCTCCCAAAAGGATATTCTGATAAAAAACCTGACCGACAGACTAGATAGCTTGGCCAACAGGGTGCAACATGTAGAGGGAAGCATGAGGTTGGGAGGACTGAGCTACGAGGATTTGTGTATGCATCCCGACGTAGAACTACCTGAATGATACAAGCTTCCAAAGTTTGGAATGTTTAACGGCATTGGAGATCCCAAAGACCATCTGTGAATGTACTGTGACAAGCTTGTAGGGGTGGGGAGAGACGAGAAGATACTCATGAAGTTGTTTATGAGAAGTCTCACTGGGGAGGCTCTATCGTGGTATATCGAACAAGACCCTCGGAAATGGGTTGAGTGGGTGGACATAGCAACCGACTTCATGAACAGGTTTGGATTTAATATGGAAAATGCACCTGATTGATTCTACATCCAAAACCTGAAGAAAAAGCCCAGTGAATCCTTCAGGGATTACGCCATAAGATGGAGGTCTGAGGCGGCCAGGGCCAGACCTCCCATGGAAGAATCTCAAATGAAAGACTACTTCATCTGTACCCAAGAGCCACAATATTATGACAGGATGATGCTTGTAGCTGAGAAGAGCTTCGCTGAAATTATCAAATTAGGCGAAAGAATTGAAGAAGGCATAAAAAATGGGACAATCATCAACCTAGAGGCCCTACAAGCCACCAATAAAGCGCTGCAATTCGGGGGAATGGCAGAAAACCGGAAGAAAACAGGCTCAGTCATGATGGCTCATGGAACCAGAACCCCTTATAAGTACCAATCAACAACCCCATCTCCATCTCCATATCCCCAAACTCCATCTCCTTCAGCTCCACCACCTATGTCTCCCAACCCCATGCCAATATATTACCAAAATGCTCCTCCTCAATATCAGCAAGCTTTATATCCTGTTTATAATTCCCAGCCAACATACTTCCAAACTCCACCACCCACTCAAACACCGAACTATCGAAACAAACCTTCATATGACAGAAGACCTGTAAAAACCTATACCCCTCTGGCTGAGCCCATAGAGGCTGAAGAGGCTGGCTATGTCACCCCAGTTCCTGCATTGCCTGTGGAAGTCCGCACAAAATGGTATGACCCTAACAAGGTTTGTGCCTACCATTCTGGGATGAAGGGTCACACTACCGAAGTTTGCAGAGCCTTGAAAGATAAGGTTCAAATGCTGATTGATACTAAGGCTATCCAGCACCAAATGTTGCAAATAACCTTCTGCATAACCATCAAGTCAACATGGTAGAGGTTGATGATACCTCGGATTGGGAGAAATCCATTTGGGGCCTTGAGCTAGAAGAAACAACGACTGCTACTGGCCAGACTCTAATGGTAGTGCAAAGGCATGCTCTGTTTGAGGTTGAGGTCGCCCTGTCCAAGCCTCCATTCATTGTTTATAAGGTGTCTTCTCTTGTTCAATATGATACCCATGATGTTCCGGGGGACTACAGAAAGGGAAAAACAAAAAGTGAAAGAAGCAGACACTGCAGCAGGAGTTACTAAATCAGGAAGAATTTATACTCCCTGAAATTTAGTGCAGGGAAGCTCCAGCAAGTCCAACGCACCAATCGTAGAACTTGAAGATCAAGGTATTTGGAAGAAGGTGCAAGCAAAAGAGTACTCTATTGTTGATCAATTGAGTAAAACTCCGTCCCAAATATCAATCTTGTCATAGCTTCAATCTTTTGAAACTCATCGGAATGCTCTATTGAAGGTCCTGGGTGAAGCCTATGTCCCATCTAGCATCACTCATGGAGAGTTAGCCCAAATAGTAGGGCAAATTTTTGAGGCATACCGAATATCTTTTCACGAGAATGAGTTGCCACTTGAAGGAACAACCCACAATAAGGCTTTATACATTTCAGCTCAATATCAGGACAAGATAATCACCGAGGCCTTGGTTGATTGATGGTTCTCAGAGGGGTACTATTGTGGAAATAACCTTGGACATGCTCATTGGTTCTGCTACTTTCCCAATAGCTTTCCAGGTCTTGGACATTCCATCATCGTATAACTTATTGTTGGGTCGTCCTTAGATTCATATGGCTGGAGCAGTTCCCTCTACTCTTCATCAATGCTTGAAGTTTGAATGGGATCACGAAGAGGTTGTAGTCCATGGGAAAAGGGACATCTTGTATATGTTATAGAAGGAATGGGTCAACTAGAATGTACCATACAATTGAACTTATTGGCAACATTGAAGTGCAACCTTGGTTTAGCCAGAAGATCATAGATATGATGGCCTAGTTTGGTTTCGAGCTCAGTAAAGGTTTGGGAGCCAATCTGCAAGGGATAGTTGACCTACACAACTCGTTCGTCATTCGACCACTTTCGGCTTGGGATACAAATATACTACTGATGAGTAGCTTGATTGGCAACCACCCACAGATGGGTACTACTATCCATTGAAGAAACCCATACCACCGTTGCACCAATCATTTCGATCAGCAGGTTTCATGGGTGGTATCACTGACAAGCTTTTAGAAGACATGAAATGTTTGTCTCTGACAAAGGAAGAAGGGAAAGTTTGCAATGTCGTGATCAACGAGAAGGAGAAAGGGGGCCTTAGAGGAGACAGTGAAGCAGGGATCAGCATCAGTATTTGGACCTCAACTCCATCCAGACCTCGTCGGGCATCTGGGTAGCTGTGGAAGAAATTTTCTATCAAATTTTAAAGTTTTCAATAAACAGTTTTAACTTTCAGTTCTTTGTTATTGTTTTCAAATGCTAGTATTACAAAACTCTTGAGTTTAATCAATTAAGTTCTTTTCCCATCTGTTTAATCTTATATTTATTTGTGCGTTATTCTTTGTTCCAGCAAAATATGTTATAAAAATGTTGAATCTGAAACTATGGCATATAATGAGACTGCACAGCTTAACATTAATGACTTAGAGGAAGTCGAGGAAAGTGAGGTCCCTGAAGAGTTAATCAGAAAGGTTGAGAAATTCGAGAAAATCCCAATCCAAACTTAATGGAAACAGAGGTGATAAATCTGGGAAGTTCGGAAGTGGCACAAGAAACCCGAGTAAGCATCTATATGACGGATGATGACAAGAAAGAGTATACAGAGTGTCTCATGGAGAATAAGGATATCTTCGCCTGGTCCTATGCAGACATGACAGGGTTAAGCACTTCAATCGTAGCTCATCGATTGCCCACTGATCCAGCATGTCCTCCTGTGAAGCAGAAACTGAGAAAATACAAGCCAAAGTTGAGTTTGAAAATCAAAGAAGTAATATCGAAGTAATTAGATGTTGGAATCCTTCAAGTGACGGAGTACCCAACCTGGCTTGCAAATGTCGTTCCAGTGCCGAAGAAAGACGGAAAGGTTAGAGTTTGTGTGGATTATCGGGATCTCAACAAAGCTAGTCCAAAAGATAATTTTCCATTGCCCAAAATACACATCTTGATTGATAACTGTGCTAAGCATGAAACACAATCGTTCGTGGATTGCTTTACTGGCTATCATCAAATTGAAATGCACAAGGACGATGCTGAGAAGTCTGCATTCATCACACCGTGGGGTGTTTACAACTAGAAGTAATGTCTTTCGGGTTAAAGAATGTTGGAGCTACATACATGAGGGAAATGGCCACCCTGTTTCACGACATGATCCACAAGGAAATTGAAGTTTATGTGGATGATGTTATCATCAAATCAAAGAAGGGTTCAAATCATCTAGATGATCTGCGAAATTTCTTTGCCAGGCTACGCAAGTATAACTTGAAGTTGAATCCTGCAAAATGTGTCTTTGGGGTTCCTGCTGGAAAGTTTCTGGGTTTCTTTGTCAGCCGCCGGGGTATAGAATTGGATCCATCAAAAATCAAAGCCATTCGTGATCTACCGCCGTCGAAGAGTAAGAAAAAGGTAATGAATTTCCTGGGACGACTAAATAACATCAGTCGTTTCATAGCCCAGTTTACTGTCATTTGTGAGCCTATCTTCAAGCTGTTGAAGAAGGATGCCGCGATGAAATGGACAGACGAATGTCAACAAGCGTTTGACAAAATCAAAGATTACTTGTCCAATCCTCCTGTGTTGGTTCCACCGGAATCTGGAAGACCATTGTTATTATACATATCGGTGTTGGATAATGCTTTCAGCTGCATTTTGGGGCAACATGATGAGACTGGAAAGAAGGAGCATGCGATATATTACATGAGCAAGAAGTTTACATCATATGAGGCTCAATATTCTCTATTGGAGCGTACTTGTTGTGCTTTAATTTGGGTCGCCCAGAAGCTGCGACACTACCTCTCCTCGCACACTACTTACCTGATTTCAAGGATGGATCCTCTGAAGTATATCTTTCAAAATCCCATGCCTACAGGTAAACTGGCTAAATGGCAAATATTACTGAGTGAGTTTGACATAGTGTATGTTACATAAAAGGCAGTAAAGGCACATGCATTAGCAGATCATATGGTGGAGAACCCTGTAGATGATGATTATAGACCGTTGAAGACTTACTTCCCAGACGAAGAAGTAGCTTTTGTAGGGGAAGACATTTCTGAAGAATATGATGGATAAAGGATGTTCATTGATGGAGGTAAGAACTTGAGCGAATCCGGCATCGGAGCTGTTTTGATATCACCAACTGGGCAATATTATCCGGTATCAGCCAAACTCAGGCTCCTTTGCTCGAATAATATGGCTGAATATGAAGCTTGCATATTGGGGCTCCGATGCGCTATCGACTTGGATATCCAGGAAATGTTGATAATATGGGATTCAGACCTATTGATCCATCAGGTCCGAGGCGACTGGGCTACCAAGAATCGGAAGTTATTACCATACTTGGAGTGCGTACATAGGTTGTGCAAAAGGTTCATCAAGGCAGAATTCAAACATGTGCCAAGGATCCAGAATGAATTTGCAGATGCCTTAGCCACTTTGTCTTCCAAGATTCAACATCCTGATCATAATTACATTGATCCTATTTACATCCACATATACGAGCAACCAGCATACTGCTTTCATGTTGAAGAAGAGCCTGAAGTACAATGACATTCGAGGATATTTGAAGAACGGTGAATATACAGAGGATGCAACAAGTGTACAAAAGCGTACAATTCGGAGGTTAGCGAATCAATCTTTTTAAGTGGCGAAATCCTTATAGGAGGATCCCGATTGGGGTTGCTAAGGTGCGTCGAAGCTGGAGAAGCTAGCAGACTGATTGAAGAGATACATGCAGGAACATGTGGTCCTCACATGAATGGTTTCACATTAGCAAAGAAGATCCTGAGATCGGGATATTTCTGGCTAACTATGGAGACAGACTGTATTCGCTATGTTCAAAAATGTCACTAATGTCAGACTCATGTAGATATGATCAGAGTTCCTCCCAACGAACTCCATGTCACTAGTTCACCTTGGCCCTTTGAAGTTTGGGGGCATGGACGTCATTGGTCCAATCGAGCCAGCGGCATCCAATGGACATAGATTCATTCTGGTTGCAATCGACTACTTCACCAAATGGGTCGAAGCCACCTCTCACAAATCAGTGACAAAGAAGGTTGTGGATGATTTTGTCAAAAAAAATATTATATGTAGGTTCGGGATTCCTGAGTCAATCATCACTGATAATGGAACCAACCTAAATAGTGATCTGATGAGATTATTGTGTGAGAAGTTCAAGATCAATCACCAAAATTCTACAGTATATAGACCACAGATGAATGGAGCGGTTGAGGCTGCAAACAAGAACATCAAGAGGATATTGCGCAAAATGATAGACAATCATAGACACTGGCATGAAAAGCTACCATTTGCATTGCTGGGATATCGTACCACCATCAGAACTTCTACTGGGGATACGCCTTATTTTCTGGTATATGGTAATGAAGCTATGATACCTGCTGAAGTAGAGATACCATCTCTAAGAATTATTCAGGAAACGAAATTGAGTGATGCTAAATGGATACAAGTCCGGGTGGAGAATCTGGCATTAATGGATGGAAGAAGAGTTAACGCCATTTGTCATGGTCAACTCTATCAAAATAGAATGGTTCGAGCGTTCAACAAGAAGGTTAGACTCAGACACTTCTCACCCAGTCAACTGGTTTTGAAGCGGATCTTCCCAAATCAAGATGAAACAAAGGGTGAATTCTCACCAAACTGGCAAGGTCCATACATAATCTCAAGGATATTGACAGGCGGAGCCTTCATATTTGCAGAAATGGATGGAGAAGTTTGGCCCAAACCTATCAACTCAGATGTTGTGAACAGATATTACATCTAAGTTTATTTCATGCTCTCTTACTCTGTATTTTGGAACTACGTCAGACCTGATTCCCGTTTAAGAGGGGATACGTAGGCACTCCTATGGAGTTCGGTCATATCATAATAAAATTTTCATTTTCCATTTTGACTGTTAACTGGGGCAGAATTTTTGAGAAGGTTTCAAAAATTCCATCAAAACGACATCTTCTTGCAAATCACGATACTGGGAAGAATTTTTGAGAGGATCTCAAAAATTCCTTCAAATGAGCATTTCTGTACAAATCAAGACTGGGGAAGAATTTTTGAGTCAGATAACAGAATTGCAACTGAGTCAGATGTTGTAAAGTCTCAAACTGTGCCATGGTCAAAGATTCAACATTACTTTTTACAAACTAATATTTTCAAAAAAACTTTTTCAAAAACTCTCTCTCCTTCTATTTTACATTTTTTCTTCAAAACAAATGCTCGGAAAGGTCTGAATGGCAAGCCAAAGGGAGCACACCGGTCGGAGCAGATCAACCTCCTCTATTTTTAAACTCACAATTTTTCTTTGAATACAGGAAAGACAGGTACATATACAAAAGACAGCTTCAACATCGTCTGACCACTATTAAGCTCGACGAATCGCCAATAAACGGCGCCCTATCCTTCTAACAAGATAAAAGGATCAAGCTTTTTTGAGCCCGACAATCGCCGATTAATGGTACCCTACCCTTCCAATCAGACAAAAGGATCAAACTACTCCATATTAACCCCGACAAATCAACTTTTCAACTGCGCCTACTCCTTACAATATGACGAAAGGTCAAAGCTACAATATTCTGAATTCGTCAACAAATGACACTCAATCTTTCTAAAATGCGAAGGTTTATGCCCTCAAACAAATTATCGCATGAGGCCAAAAACTATTTTATGCCCGGAGATTACATTGTGCTCGAAGATTGCATTGTGCACGATATTGCATGTGCCCGAGAATTACATGTGCCCGATATTGCATGAGCCCGAAGATTGTATTGTGCCCGGATGACTGCATGTGCCCGAAGATGGCATTGAGCCCGAGATTGCATTATGCCCGAGAATTACATCATTGCATGTGCCCGATGACTACATGTGCCCGAAGACTGCATTGTGCCCGAGAATTACATGTGCCAGATATTGCATGAGCCCGAAGATTGCATTGTGCCCGATGACTGCATGTGCCCGAAGACGGCATTGAGCCCGAGACTGCATATGCCCGAAGAAGGCATTGAGCCCGAGAATTGCATGTGCCCGATATTGAATGAGTCCGAAGATTGCATTGTTCCCGATATTGCATATGCCCGAAGATTGCATTGTGCTCGATATTGCATGTGCCTGAGAATTGCATTGTGCCCGATATTGCATGAGCTCAAAAATTGCATTGTGCCCGATATTGCATGTGCCCGAAAATTGCACTGTGCCCGATATTGCATGTGCCCGAGAATTGCACCCGATATTACATGTGCCCGAGAATTGCATTGTGTCCGATATTGCATGTGCCCAAAGATTGCATTGTGCCCGATTTGCATTGTTCCCGAAGATTGCATTGTGCCTGAATTGCATGTGCCCGAGATTGCATTGTGCTCGAGAATTGCATATGCCCGAATAAACTCTAATCAAGCTACAAGTATCAACAGATGCCCGAATTACAAATACGCTTTCTTTGCTCATTAATTATGTTCCGAAGGCGTCACGGTCTAAAGGCATCTTTCATGGCCTGCGGACATCATATCATGGCCTAAGGATTTTACTTTCTGCTTATTATGATCCAAATGTGTCATAGTCTAAAGGCATCATTTTTTCATGGCCGCAGACAACATTTTCATGACCTGAGGATATAACTTTTGCGTATCATGGCCCTAGACATCATAGCCTAAGACATCATCTTCATAGTCTTATGGCAAATATCATTGTCGATATGGGAAATTGCATCATGTTTACTTTTACCGTTTATTTGATATATCTACTCTAATCACTTCATTTAGTCATATTACAAGCTACAGATTTGTAGAAACTAACATTTTGCAGAGAAGACATTCTTCACCTCTCGGCTACAATTATCGTGCCTACATCTATTGCAACAAAGACCCTATCAAACTCCTTGCTACTCGTATTACTGTTTTTTCATTTAACCCTTAGCTACTAATATTACTGCTTCTCACCGGATTCTACACTCTTAAATTTGAAATCTCTATATCATGCCTTTCTCGCTACTCTAATCTTATCCATTCAAGTCAATATCGTTCCCGTTCGATTATCGTAGCACTCTTTCAATTTTTTAGGAGCTTCGTTTGTTCCTGAATCTAGAACTATACACGACATGATTCTTGTATAACCAGAGATATGTAGGCGGCTTAATACCAAAGTCTTGGTCATACCCTTTTTCAACTCTATATTATTTCAACTGATCCTACTGACATCTCTTGTCGGTCGGACAAAATCGGCTACTAAGTCAACGTTGGTTGCCCGACAATTCATCATTCATCCTCAAGCAACCAAGGGGCAGCTGTTGACACCCAATTTTGACCGACCTTTAACCCCTTTTGGAAATGCTATTCAATTAAATATGTATTTTAAAATATTTTGAGTTTAAAATTTTAGTAGATTTTGCCTAAAAAAAAAAACTAAAAAAAATCATATGTTTCAGTAAGCTTGATTTATAAAAAAAATTATTGTAATTATTATTTAAATTATTTTATTATTATATTTATCGATAGTTAAACTCAAAGTAATTATTTTATTCAAATGTTTTAAAATTTAAGTGATTTTAATTATATAAAAATATCATAATATTTGTATTACTTTAATTGAATAGCATTTCTTCAATTTTCCTCAAAATCATTTAAATAGTAGCCCCTTCTATTCAATTTATTTAGATTATAGCCCTTATTCCTATCTAATTCATTTTAATTCTAGCCAATTCAATTCAAATTGTTATTTCAATTGTAGCCAAATTTGGACCAACTCAATCCAAATATCAGAACATCAATTTTAAATCCTAACCATCGATCTCTTTATTTAAAATCTCAGCCCTTCATCCGATTTCAAACCAAGGTTCCAGATTTATCAATTTATTCTTTCCTATTTTAATTAGACCAAACCCTAAACCAAATCTAACTCTCTTCTTCCTCCTCTCTTCAAGAAGCAGCGCCGCAGCCTCCATGGCTTCGCCCGGGAACAGCAGCAGCCGGCAGAGGCAACAACACCTTCCTCTCGAGATAACTTGAACCATTACCCTGATCTCTGGTTCGTTGACCTTAGCTAGAATTAGTTTAGGTTAGATAGGTGCCCTAACGCGCCTTAATTCGTTAGGTGGCGACTCTTCAATCTTTCAAAATCCCAAAAGAGTTGTTAGGTCGTGCACCAAAACCTGTTTTGCGAAAAATGGGACGCGACACCCGCGATATTCAAAGCCTAAAGACAAGATATATCACATTTTTGGGACGGACAAACCAATGAAGTAAAATAGGCGTCTCACACTGATAGGATTAAGCTAATGACACTTTTTACAATGAACAACCCCAAAAGAAATGTCAATTTTTTTATTTCTCTTTTAATGGAAAGAATTTAAAATAAAATGTTTTGGAAAATATTAAAGAGTGGGTGTTCCTCCCCCCCCCCCTCCCCTTTTTTTTTAAATAAATAATATAAAGATAGTCAAATTTTGACTACAATTGGTACCAGGAGTTGGGATCGCATGTAAATCTTTGTTTTTTCTTTTTCTAACTAAGATTGAATTCAAGGTAACTCTCACAGCTTCAAGTGGTACCTCAAACATACTTAAGTATCAACAAGATTTATTCATCTTTCTTCAAACAAAGATTTTAAATTGTACCAATCTCCATGTTTCAAGTGCCCTCACAAAAGAAAAGTTCTATTTCACACATATTTGAAGCGTTTTATTATAGGACATTTTTTTAAGTCCACTCACACTCACAAGAATGTTCAATGCATGCAACTGTGATACCATATGCTTGACCCTTATGTAAACCTCCACTAATGTGAGAACATTTGGAATGAGATCATGTAGGACTTGTTATTGACTTGTAATGTAGGCTTAGGGACAGATAGGATATATATTTGGGATAAGAGTGACTTAATTCCTTCTTGAGCGTCACAGTGAATTTGTGTTTTTTAATTATTGATACACCTTTGACGTCTGATCCTCTTTATTATCCCCCATTTTTTTTGACTTCTTTTGAATTCTTATTTGTTGGAGCTTTTCCTTTTTCACCCCTTTGTTTTGAAGTTTTCTCCTCTTTTGTTGAAGTTTTTTTTCTTTCACTTCTCGTCTTTCATTGATCTTGTAGGGGTGTTTTTGTCTTTCTTTATTTCTTTCCACCTCCCCCCCCCCCCCTCTTTTTTTTTTCTTTTTCTAGAAGTCATTTTTTGCTTCCTCGACCTTGGAAAATTTTGTATCTTTTGCCTTTGGAAACTTTAAAGATGGATCTTCTCTTATAATTGCACACTCTTGGTGCACTCAAGAAGGTTGGGCCAAGAGAGGGATAATGCATGTAAGCACTAAAAAGGGGTAATGGCTAAGATGTGGTTTTCCAAAGGAAGGCTTTAGGTTCAAAGTGGACAAACTTAGGAATTAATGTCATTTGGTAGGCTTTGAAAGGTACAATCGGGTCAAAGAAGGCCTACAATCATTTCTCAAATCAAACATAACTCAGGATTTCGCTTCAATAAACATTCAAGCCAAGTTCTAGATGAACAGTAGGATGCAATTGAATTTCGATCTAAAAGGTCACCACACAATACACATGAAAGCATGAGGTTGGTTTTATTCTTATCTTGAATGCATGCAAGAGAATTTTAATGTATCACAAAAGTAGAAATGAGAGGTACCAAAAGAGTCTATAGTTTACCACAAAGTCAGTCTCCTCCATCATACCAAAATATATTTACATGCTCCTAACTGCATTGGTCCCAGCTGAGTTGAAGACATGACTCTTATGATATATACACAATTTATTTTTTATTTTTCGAAATAATGAGTACCGAACCCAGAAAGGGATGACTACGTATCTCATTGATATGAGAATCAGGTGTGTGTAGTTCATGCAGATATGTTTTTTGAAAATATGCACAAACTATATGAATTTTTTGTTATTTTTTTTAATTTAAAAGAATGAGTACCGAACCCAAAAAGGAATGCCTATGTATCTCACCGAGATGAGAATCAGGTTCACGTAATTCGTTCAGATATGCCTTTAAAAATATGCACAAACTCTATTTTATTTTACTTTAAAAAAAAAATACCGAACCCAAGAAGGGCTGCCTACGTATCTCATTAATATGAGAATCAGATACGCGTAGTTCATTCAGATATGACATGAAATAATTTAAAGAGTTAAAAAAACTCGAAGCAATTCCCCGTAGGTCTAATGCCACTGAAATCTATAGTTAGAAAGTATCTTCTGACTATTTGCACTAATATGTTTTGTATCCTCTCAAACGTCGATCTTCGTATTGCATGTTGAATGTGGTCTCCCTTTTTTTTTTGTTTACAATAACCACTTGTTGTTGTATTCTTTTCTGAACGTCTCTTGGAACTTTGTATTCTATCAATTATCCACGAGAACCACACATTATTATGACCATTCCCGACTATTGTCGGGGACGGTTTTTCCACAAAAATATGAGAAATGTGTGAAAGCAAGGGCATCATGCAAAAATAACAAAAAATAAATGAGTGTGACCTCATAGTCAAAGACTCTCCTGATTTATCTTTTTGATTGAATATTAATGTCTTCTGAAATACAAATCAACTTTCGCGAGTCCCCTGTCCATTGTCGCTCCAAACTAGTTATAACCTTCAAGCTATCAAAAACAACTCAAAAGGTAAAAGTGACTTGAAATTCACTTGATATTTATGTCCATGAAGTTCTTAAAAAAGCTTTGAAATAATGAAATATCATACAACATATTCACGTAAAACAGGTATATCACATAACATATAAACAATGAATGCATGTCCTATACAAATGTGTTTTGAGTGTTGAGCCATCTCAAGCAAATCCGCTGAATACGAGGTTTTGGTTTAGCTATACACTAGTTGACTAAGAGTGATTTAGACAAGACCTAGTTACCCGAGTTGGACAAACTATGGGGTGAAGTATAACAAACGACGTTGGATAACCACAAGCCAACTATTCGTTTATCACTTTAAAAAAATTTGAAGGTGTTTTTCTGAAGGACAATCGTGGAAAGTCATATCACCGCATTTGTCCTAATACATTCTATTTACCATTTAGCAGAAATTATGTCATGAAATGTAATAACAATATACATACAGTTAAATGAATAAACAACAAGTACAATATACAAATAATCAGCAAAGTATACAAAATACAAGATATAACACAATAAAAGAAAATGTTCCTCAATTTGAAAAAATAAACTCATATTGGTTAGAACCACTATGTTCCCAGCAGAGTCGTCATTCTGTTTACATTTCTACTCTATTTAAATAGAGTGAAACGTCGCGGTAACTCGAAAAATAATAAGTTGAGTCGATTTTAAAAGAATTTTAAGAATGAACGAATTTTAAAAAAGTCGAAACCTAATTTTAGGAAAAACTGGAAAACTAATTAAAAATGTCTACGAAATCATTAGATTATAGGTAAGGAGTTCAAGTTATTTCGAAGGAATTGTGTTAGACATCCTTCGAAATTCACAAATGTGGGTCCCGACTGAATTCATTTTTTTCAAATCAAGAAGGAGGTAAATATAGTATACAAATATAACAAACATGCAATATACACAAGTAACAAAGTAAAAAAGTAATATGAGAAACGACCTAATATTTGTCTATCGTCAACAATATACATAATAATGAATATAATATTCGACCTTTATTCGAATGGCTTCGGTAAAATGCGACTTCGGGATACCTACCTGTAAAGACACTTAGTAAAAGTGTTAGTACTAAATATATATGAATAAAAATAATTGAATCAAATGATAACTTAAAAATAAAAATCCGTCTTATTAACATAGGAGGCCTTGAAAATCAACGATAATTTTTTCATCGGCCAATTTTAACATACAAAAATATGAACTTAAACTAAATTTCCGTCTTATAATATTAGGGAGGCCTAGAAAAACGACGTAGAAATTTTTTCATTGGCCATTTAAACATGATGAATTTAAAACATAAAATCAAATTTAATTAACGCACAAAATATAAAACAATATGCAATTGCCTAGAAACAATAACTAATTGACATCAACATGTATAACTCACTGGAAAAAAAAGGCTCAAGGAAAACACATTAAATTAATCTAAATAAACAAAGGAGAAAATATGTAGGGCAAAATAAAGCAACAACCAAGCATAATGAAATTAAAACGGAGTAAATGACAATAAACCGAACCAATATCTATTTTGAAAAGTTCAAAAGTTCATCAAAATCAAATATTTTTTGTCAATATCAAATAACAAAAATAACAAGACTAATATAATAATATTAATACTAACAACAAAACTAATAACAATGAATTCAATGAGCCATAATAAATAATATTAATACTAACAACAAAACTAATAACAATGAATTCAATGAGCCATAATAAATAATATTAATACTAACAACAAAACTAATAACAATGAATTCAATGAGCCATAATAAATAATATTAATAATAACAACAAAACTAATCACAATGAATTCAACGAGCCATTATAATAACGACACAAAGCAACAATAATAACAACTTGTAACAAAAATAAATTTCATCTGGACAAATAATATTTCAAAATCTTAACATAAATGAATTTCAATAAAATAATAATAATAATAATTCAATCAACTATCACAATACCAAATTGAGAGGAAAAACTGTGCAACATCAAACAAAATATAAAATTTCTTATAATAATAATAAATGGAGAAACTCACATAAATGTTAAAGGAGCACGGGGAATATTTCAACATGAACGTTGGAGCTGGAATCAATGGCGAGTAGATCTAGTCTTTAAGTTGAAGTCCAATGTTGATTTCCTCCGGCGGCTAAAGGTCGGAGCTCACTAGTGAAGCTCGGTGGTGAATGGTTTGGTGTTTACTTGGAGTTGTTCGCAGGAGCTTAGAGTGGTGACGGTGTGGTGGTAGGAACTAGTGTTTTCGTCGGAGTTCACCGATTTTAAACCAAAATTCCTGTAAAAAAAGAGAGAAGAAAACGTGAAAGGGGAAGGAGAATGGGACTGGTAACGGTAGAGAAGGGTGGTGTGTGAACTGATTTGTTTTCCGATGGTGTTGGGTCGGCGTTGTTGTTCTCCGGCAATAGAGGGTCGTTTTTTATGGGGTTTTGAGTGTGTGAAGGCAGTGAGTGTAGGAAGGGTTGTGGGTTTTGTGATGACTGCTAGCTTCTCCGGCATTGTGAGTTCGCCGGAGAAGATGATGAGAACGAAGAGAGATACTGGACAGTAGGGTTGTTTGGAGCTGCTTCTGATGACTGTCATCGGAAAAAAAAGAAGAAAATAAAGGGGTTTTGGTGGTGGACTCAGGTGGTCATTTGGAGGTTGTTTCGGTGGTGTCTCGCCGGAAAAAGGGGAAAATGAATGTGGTTTTGGGTTGCCGGAGCTTGGCCGAAATCCGAGGTGGCAACCGGAGAATGAACAGTGAAACATATCTAAAAATTTACAACCCTACTCTAAAAAATAAATTCACCACCCCCCACTTAATGACTAACAAATAGGTTAAATAGAAAATCAAAAATCACCTATAATACAATACCATTATATAAAATTCATGGTCCGAATCCACTAGCTAATAAAATATATGTGTATGAAATCTTATTCATATTCGAATGGATTTTGAGACTGTGCAAAATATCAAAATAAATATTAACAAATATAACAAATAAAATGAATATTAAAAAATATATAATGAACGTAACTAATGACATGTAAAAAATGCAATTTTAAAATTAACTGATAAAAAATCCTAAATTTTAATAAACAAGGATAGTTATCGATAAACTTATTTAAAATTATTAAAAAAATTATTTTGAACTATTAAACAAATAAAACTTAAAAGGTACGAATTTTGAAAATGTTAGGCTAAAATTGGGTGTCAACATTTATGATCTTTGCTTATACATTTATTCAAGGAACATAGCCCATGCCATGTTAAGTTAAATGAAATTTTTCCACTTATGCCTTCTTTGAAATTGTCCACCAATAGTGGTGGATCTAGAATTTTCACTTAAGGGTTTAGAAAATAAGAACCTCAAGGTGAACTTCATAAACCACTGAGCTAACTTCTTATCTTGTCTTAGGATCGTACTATCATGACAAAAGCTATAGTTAATAGCAAAGACACAACTTTAATTCTTAACTAAGTCCACAAAGCAAGCGGTCATGTTCAATCATGACTCCTACCCAGGCCACCAAGCCCATCGTGGGCCTTGCCCTAGGCAGAATGTTGACATACTCAACAATCTCTCTCATAACATTTGCCTCATGCAAAATGTTGCTTTTGGGAATCAAACCCACGACATTGGCTCTGATACCACTTGTTAGAATCAAGCGATTACTAACATGTCAAAGGCTATTGCTAATAGCAAAGACGCAACATTATCTCTTAACTAAGTTCATCAAGCAAGTGTCATGTCTGATCATGACTCAGACTCAGGTCATCCAGCCCCTCGTGGGCCTTGCCATAGGCAAGATGTTGACGTTACTCAAAATCTTGGGTTTAGGAGATTCAAAATCTACCTATATATATAATGTAATTTTTTGTCGAGGGACTTCGAATGAACACACTCTAGACCCTCTAGATTCACCCATGTTTGCAGAATATCGATCATTATATTGCGGCATTTGCTTCTTTGATCATAAATACTCAAAACATCTATGTCAAACTAAACAATTAAACCTTCGTTAATATTAAAAATTAAAGTAAGAATACATATCAATGATTTTGATGTTTAGTTTGATTCAATTCTCAGCTCACGCTACCTAACTTATTTGTATTTTCCGTACAACTATCGGGTTTTTTTCCCATAGTTGAAATAAATTAATCGTTTGGTAGCTATTATATATATAATGTAACATCACGCCTAGAAAGAAACCGTTTTTGGAAAGATTAAATTTGGAAATATTGGCAAGATATGCTAAGTATGAGTTTGGGTCAACTTCAAACAACCATAACTTTCACTACATAATGAGTTAGGTGGGCTATAAGATATCAAATGAAAGGTCTTTGAATTAAATTTCCAACGCAACTGAGTTTGCTAATTTTTGAGCTCATATGAGGGAGATATGCTTGATTGAAGTCGGGCTGTCCGGATAAAGAAAGTCATCCAAATTTAAGAGGGGTATTTTGGTCTTTTCATTGCCCAATTAATTTATTTCATTTTAAGTGATTTATTTGGAGTCTAAACTAATTTAATTCAAATTACGCATTCCAAATTAACGCTAGGGCTTTGAGAGAAGAGAAAAGAGGAGAAAAACCAAGGTTTCGTCGCGTTCTTGAGATTTTTCTTGCGGATTTTGCCAAGGGTTAATCCCTAAGAGGTATGTGAGATCACATAGCGTTGAGTTCGTTCACCCACGCTTCAATCATGATTAAATTCAGCGTATTTACGTTTTGAAAGTAGAGTATATGAGTTCTTGATGAATTTTGTGGAAGTTTCGTTTGATTCTTGATTGATGGGTATTAGAGGAGTTCTTGAGATGATTTGATATGATTTAAGGTTGTTTTTAGTAGAGTCTTGTATACTTTGGTTGGGTATTCGAATCTAAGTGTTTGGGGAAGAAACCAATTGAATCTAGACGTTTTAGGGTTGAAAAATGAACAAGAAAATTCGTGGGTTTTCTAGGCAGAAAGTTGATACGCTCAAATTACACCTCCCTAAAGAAACATAAGCGATCGTTATCAAGCAAAGAACCCAACTTGTAGGTTGGGGTCGATCCCACGAGGAAAATGGTTTAGACTTTACTTTAACCAACAATTATATTCAATTACTCAAATTACTTCTAGAAACAAGTAATTAAATGGGGGGGGTTTTGTGAAACAAAATTGTAAGAATTCAATAAATAATCAGTAATCAAAAAGTCAATTTTTGGTTGTTATCAAGATGAGAGAAATAACTAGGGTATACGTGTTCCCCACAAGCTCATAACGCAGTAATCCTTGTAAGAGCAATTTTTTTCTAGTGTACTACATGCAAAGTGATAAGTTAGGTATCTCTAAATCCTTGGTCCGACATCTAGAGAATTTCACTCCTCACTTTGGTCCGGCTACGTGTGTATAATTTACTAACTCTTACCTTTACCTCATATTAGACATCATAATCGATGTTTGGCTTAGTTATTACTTCGCACCAATCGACACTAGCCTATTAGATAGTATCACACTAAATCTATGTTGATAATTCTTTTCTTGTTGATTACCTCCTTGGTCCGGCAACGAGCAACAAGGCGAGTTCTAACGTTTGCAACCGCTAAAAAGACTTCTAAACGAAAGAATTATCAATGCATGCAAAACACTATTCAAGAATTGCTTATTTACTATTCATACTTTGTTAATCGATCATGGTTCCCACAACCCTAGTTGTGAATTTAGTTACTCATATTGGCAAGAACACAATTCATAATTGTAGATAAAGAAATCATGAACTTACGTAAAGAGAATAACAAACCCAGAAATTCAACTTGAATTGCAAAGCCAAAAATCTTCAAAACGAACTTGGGAAATCAATAACTGCTAGGGTTGCAAACTAATCTCCAAAGTTACAAAGTAAAACTAGAATAATAATGTCTAACCCCCAAAAACGAGGTTTACAAGCCCTATTTATAGAAAACAACTCCTAAATAAAAAAGGAAACAAATTAAGGAAAGTTTTCAAAAATCAACTTCTCTAAAGCAAACGACGGAACTGCAGTACGGACCGTAGACTGTCAATCCCTATCCGTAGCTCTATACTTAGATTCTTCAAAAGTAAGGTACTGGAACCCTCGCAGTATCATTCTACGGTTCAACACTGGACACCGTGATTCCACACTTGGTCAGATTTCCCTGATCTTCCTTACATGCCTTGCATGCTGATCTACAGACCGTCAATGGACCTACGGTCCGTAAATCACCTCCGTAGATGCCCTTTTCTGCATTTCTTTTAGTTGTCTCTTTACTTCCGCGCCCAAACATCTTTCCTGCAAAATACAATAAAAACACATAAAAATCAATACAAAAAGGCCCTAGACACACACAACTTGTAAGTGAAATATATTAGAAATACTGTAAACTCACGGTATATCAGGGGATGGCGCACCCCGCCACTCAGTGCGCTTGAGATGAGTGTTTGTAGTTTGGCCTCTGGGATGTCGCGCCACTCAGTGCACCCCAAGCCAGATCTGTAGTTAGGGCTCTGGCGCCCTGCACCACTCAGTACGCCAGGGTCGCCAGGTCCTCTACCCTTTCCCTCTTCTTTCTGTTTGAGTTTTCTCGAATCGTACCTATGTTTTCTAGTTGTTTTCTACACTATAAGGTACGTTTAAACATTGAGAGATCATCCATAACATGAGATCATAAGTCTTGAATCCATAATTCAAATTCAAGGTAGTGCTAAGAGTTAAGTCAAGAGAGTTCTTAGAGTCTTTCAAAAGTCATTTACAATCGTTTTAAACTTGTCTTAAAGACTTAAGCATTGAGTTTGAGAAAGAGTAGAGCCGAGTTCATTTCTTTATAATGATGTATGGGGACTAAGTACTCCCAAAGAGCAAATGTTTTCACATTTAAGATGAGAGGAAATACTGATTTCCAAATGAGTTTACATGAGTAGTTTTGAGTTCCATCTCTTTTAAGAGATAAGCTTTTTGAGTAATAACCTCAAACCACAGAGAAAGAGTTATGTTTTTAAACATATGAGCTGAGTATATTTTGGGAGTAGTATTGAGCACTGATATGGGGACGAGTTCATAATAACTCAAGTCTCCATAAACCATGTAGCCAACGTGGGTAGAAAGGATCATACTTTTTAGATGATTCTTTAATGTTTTTTTAGCATAGACTAGTGAATCCACTTAGATGAGGCGTTCTATATTCCGACAAGTTATAGGACAGTTCTGGCAGCGTGGACGTTGTATCATCACATAGCTCATAGTGATGGTTGTCGATTAGAGAATCTCCCAATCAGAGTTTATCTTGTATTCTTATATACAACTGAGATATTATTGTATTTTTCAATACTTTGAGATGTTATCTACTGTTTTAAATGCTTCATATAAACTGCATCTTTATTGTTGTTTATTTCTGCATTGAGTTGAGTATCCACGGGTTGAGTAAGGCTGAGGTAAGTGTTCCTTTCAGATTTCAGTTCAAGCTTATGTCATGTTTAGTTTTTCCCCTCGCATGCTCGTACATTTCATGTACTGACGCCATTTGGCCTGCATCTTTTATGATGCAGATACAGGTAACCAGAATCAGCATGCATCGCTTCGTTGATCCAGTTGAGCATTTCAGAGTTATTTGGTGAGCCTCCTCGCTTTTCGGGGGATCCCTTTTTATATTGTTTTAGTTTTTCAGTTGTTAGGATGATCGGGGGTCTTATCCCGACATCCCTCATAGTATTAGAGGCTTCATAGACAGATAGTTATAATTCTTTAGTCTTTGCATTTAAGTTGTTTTGTTATTATAAGACTTGAGTTGCCACTTTGGCTAGTTGGATGTTTAATTCTAAAACATTCTAAGTTATTTTGAGACAATTGAGTAAAGTTGCATTTGTTTTCTTTTATGAGCAACTTTCACATATAGCAAACATAAAATTCATATTTGTATGTTATAGTTATAGTTTGCATAATTGCGCTCCATAGCAAATTTTATGTTCTATGGAGTTTTTGATTTGTATAATTAGCTACAAACATTCAATTTTATATAAATTGTTTAGTTTTGTATAAATTCATTTATGCATTGTAATTTGTATAATAAGATCTGTATTTGTATAATTATAAGTGTATAGGATGAAAATATAAGTATTTGTATTTGTATATACACTTTTCTCTCGTTTTATACAAACACAAACGTATTTTATACCGAAATTTATAAAATGACTAATTGTATACCGAATTAGATGGCAAAAAAAAGGGGATGTTTGCTGCGAATTACAATTAAAATAAACTATGGCTATAACATTCAATTTGAATTAATAGTTTGTTATTTCATACAATTTTCCCTTCTTTTATTAATGTTTAAAGTCTTCCGCTGAGAGTCTAGTCAGGCCAAGGGTCGCTTGGGGCCAACAATGGTTCTCGAGTGCCAGTCCCGCCCAGGGTTTAGGCTCGGGGCGTGACATATAAACTCTGGATCATTTAGTAGTTGATTAGAATTATGCAGTTATTAGTAATGTAACAATTAATTATAAGTAAATTTATGTATTATTTTATGCAGGTATTAGCTATACATGTATTAGTTATTCCACATATAAAATAATACATAGATGCTTTCATAACTTATACACGTATTAATTATGCAGATTTCTAAATTGTCAAATAAACGTCGTATAAATTTTATACATGAATAACTTATTTCCTATATGTCTACCAAATGTTGCATAAGTTATAATAAAAATAATAATTGATAACTTGAATCTTATCCGGTACCAAACAACCCCTCAGTGTATTATCAGTTATGACTTATTATGACTAAAATTTATTTACAAAAAAAAAAAATTGGAATTATTATTTTTTGCCATGGCCTTTGTTGGATTGTTGGGCAGTATAAAAATCCCAAACTAGTAAGCTATCCAGCCTGCCCAAATGATGGCTAGATATACATGGATCAATTTGGGCTGTTTAAATTAGCCCATCTAAAATGTTGGTAGATAGAATTGGACAGCTTATATCATATATAGCTCAAATTTATATTTTTTATTTATTTATATAAAGGAGAAAATTTCATTTTTAAATTCGATTTGTATCAGTGATACAACTTTTTGAAATTCACTTTATATTGTAGAAAATATCGTTTTTTTTTTGTTTTCCTTTCTTCACTGTATATATCTTGTTCATGGAGTTTTTGAATTAGCGTTGTTTGAAAATCATATCAAATCATCATAGACCCACGATGAGCATTAAAATTATTTATTTTAAAATGGTATATTTAAATTTATAAACATGGATCAAGTATACACGGATTGAGATGACGATTACATGTTGTTATGTATTCTCCATGTGTATTTATAAATTCAAGTCATTTATTCCTATTTTTTTTAATTTCTACTTTCTCATATAAAAATAATATAAAGTAAGGTTACAAAATTGTTAGTGGTGAAATAGAACATCAAATATGGGATCACATGACATTAAACTAGAGTGAAGAACATGTACGATTCTTTTGTTCTTTATGGGTTACAACTACAATAAATTAAAGGAAAAATTATATAATTTAACAATAGACTTAACTATCATATATATTATTATTATTTTTATTATTTATACTTCAAAATATTACGTATCTTACCACTAATTAAGAGTGTCCTACGTATCTTACACTTAGATACATGTATTTTTGCTACCAGATACACAAAAATAGGGAAAGAGGCGAACGAGATTCGTATGTATTTCAGATACATACAAATCACACTAGATACACTCTAAATACATATAACTGGTCAGTGTATGTAGTGAAATGACTTTTGCATATTCCCCTATGGGAACTTTGGGGGAAAAAATTATTGACAAGACAAGTTATTTTTGGTAATTATTGTAATGACTCAGAATGTCATTTTTAGAAATTTTCGTGAAATTACCATTTCATCCCTTCCAATAGTTTCCCTGAGTCATTCATGATCAGTCGGTGGAGTTGGTTTGAGAATTTTGAACTATTCGTTTAACTTGAGTTAATTAATTGATGGGTAATTGTAGATAATTGACTTAACTGATAGTTAATAGACTAAAGTGATAATTTATTTAATACCCTAAGTTTAATTCATTTATTAAAATAAATAGTAGAATTTGTCACTTTTAATAAATAATTAATTTAGAAAAAAAAAAGATAAAGAAGAGAACCTAAAATTTCCCGTGAGAGGCGACCACCGTGAAAGCAGAAAGGTTCACATTCAGATTGCAGTGATTTGAAACCTCAACGAAAGGGGAAGACTCAAGTCCCGGAGTAATCATTCGATTGTTTGAGGCAAGTGGATTTCTAAACCCTTGTTAAGTGTATGGAATTTGTGTATTTCCTTGTAATATGTGTTTAGGGTAATGAGACTTGGTGATGGGTTGACTTGTCCACATTTATTAATTCTAATGATGAAAAAGGGATAATAAAAGGCAACGTGATCAATTGTTTGTGTGATGTGTTGAGAATTGTTTGAAAGGCTTGTTGAATCATTGTTGATGTTGTATCATGATTGTGTTGTTGTGAATTGTGCAATGTTAT
>NW_006239244.1:281300-284382 GCF_000226075.1 Solanum tuberosum | reverse complement strand
GGAGGTTCGGTTGGGGTGTAAGGAGTACCCGTATTCTATCCCCTTAGCTTGTGTTTAGAGGTTTACTTGCTGAGTACCGTGTGGTTTGGTACTCACCCCTTGCTACTACATTTTTTTGTAGATTACTAGCCCGGACCTTTGTGATATTTTCTCTTCTCCTTGTCTGACGCTTCTTGTGGAGGTTTGTGAGGTAGCTGCTTGTCATTTCAGCGGACCTTCTTTCTCCTTAATTATGATCTTGTTCTATTCTAGAAACAATGTCATTTGAAACATGTATTTTCTTTCAACTTTGTTATAACACATTAGAGGCTTGTACACGTGACAACCAGATTTTGGGGATATTTTTGAGTTGATTATGAAATTTCCGCATTTTATTGTAATGGTTGAGTTTTAGGCTGACTTGTCTTGGTGGGATAAGACGAGTGCCATCATGTCCATTTTTGGGTCGTGACAATTATCTAGAATTAACTAAAAGTGGATCCAATATCTTGCAAATCTCCATCAAAACACTAGAAAATAGAAGGGAAAAAAACTTGCAGAGGATAATGATCCCTCAGCTTTGCACCTTAATCATATCGATCGTCTCCTTAATCTGAATTGAACGAACTTAAAAGTACAATTATTTAAGGTAATTTTAGTGTCCGGTGATGCCTAGGAAAATATAAAGGGTAGACATTGCTAATTTGGGGGTTTCAATTGAAAATATTATTAAAAACCATTAAATATATAGGTAAGTTTGATTTAATTAAAGTATATACGCAATTCAGCTCTAGAAAAATTTTATTTTCCATCAACGGTCCTTGGGCTCCACCTTATAATTCAAGCTCATCAACCAAAAATCCTAATACCAAATGCAATGCAATGCATAACAATAACATCACAATAAACATGTAGTTATGTTGCCTTTTGGGACCCTCAAAACCCCCTCTCAATTATTCAATAATAAAAAGTAATAGAAAATTATTGGACACATATATAATGAAAAAAATATTCCTACACTGTTTTATTTCATTTTGAGAAGACATTATATCTATCGTAAATCAAATTAGTATCTTAAATTTTGTATTTAATATTTTCACATATAATGAAACAAAAAGTTATTGGTACGTGTTATAAATTTACTAAATGTTTGTTAGAAACACATTAGAAATTAAGATTTGTATTATGACAAGTTGAAGTAAGATTGAATATATTGAAATAATAGTCAAAACTCTATTCTCTTTATTTTATTAAGATTCAATACAAAAAGTTTTTGCCTTAACTTTGCCTTAGAGAAACTTTCAATTTTCTGTTTTTTATCAACTCTAGTAGTAGTTAACAAGTTTTATTAAAATATACTTTTGACTAAATTTGCATCTATCTATTCCTTCGCTCTATGTTAATTGTCAACATTATTAAAATTATTCATCTGAATGACGTGTAAAAAGGAAATATGATAACATAAATATATTGAAGTAGTATATATATATATATATAAAATATAACACTAACAAATGAGAACACAACATCTAACATTGTGCTACCTCATTCCAAATTTCATGGAATTAACTAATACTTATGTTTAATTAATTAAACAACTACTAAATCAACTTTTCGTCATCATCATATCATCAATTAATTAATTAATTAAAAGTCCTTAAGTAATATTATACAAAAGATCAATTGTATAATATGTGTTTGTATAAAGCGAGAAAGAGAGAAAGACAAAAGAAAACGGGGGAGTGGAAGATCGTATTTGTATAATATAAGTGTACAAGACGAAAATATATGCATTTGTATTTGTACTAGATAAGTATGGCCCGTGTCATCACGGGCCCAACATTTTATTTGAAGTAGTTAAATTCTTTTTAGGATAAATTACAGAAATCACATACTTTTAAGGTAAAATTACAATCTATTCCTTAAAAATTTATAATTACAAAAATCCCTCAAACGGATACAATAATATAAGCGCTGATACATTAATCTGATGTGCGAGATACATTAATCGTTAAGTAAGAAATATTACATTTTATACATGATACACTAATCTGATACGCGAGATACAATAATATAAGCGCTGACACATTAATCTGATGCGCGAGATACACTAATCTGATGCGCGAAAATGAGGAATTTTGAAAATTTGTAAAACTTATAGGGGATAATGATAATAAGTAAACTAAAATGTGGGATTTCTGTAATTTTTCCTTCTTTTTATGCTTTGAAGACCATCTGAAAACAATTAAATGTAGTACATCAATATTACAATGCAAAAAATACAATGAAACTCCGCAACAATGTTCTCATCAGAAGTTTTGAAGGGTATGTGGGGTATCGTATGATGAACCATCATAAAAGTAGTCACGAGAATTGAAATGACGTAAAAATCAAGTTATTAAAAAAAAGCCATAGAAATTATAAAATATGGCTATTTTTAGAGTAAAAAGATTAGTTATAATGACATACCAGTGAGCTACAAACATCCAAGGTCTAATAGGGTAGGGTTGTAGCCTAATATAATTGCCTTCCTCGGAGCATCAAACTCCTCCTTCCAAACAAGCTGCCAAGTTGTGTCTTTGTGTAACCTGAAATAGAGAAAAATGTGAAAGTTAAAGTTTTTACATATAGATGAATAATGAGTATAAAATGCAAGAGTCTAATTTCTACAACATTTTTCTTTCTAGAGTAAATTAAGCAGCCTTTCTGTTTCGAACTTATCTGAGGTAAGACTTTTCCACTTTAAACAATATGTTCTTGTTTATATACTCAAACAACAGATTGTACAGAAAGCTGGTAAGACACAACGCAAAATCCATCCAACACATCATATTATCATCCCATGGTTCATACTATTTACCACTGTTAAATGATATAAGAATGAAAATTTTAGTTAGGATTTTGTAATTTAATGACAATGAATAGAGGTTCGAATCAAAGAGACAAAAAATTATCTTGGAGCCGTTGTGTTTCTAGGGTGAGACATCAGTATTCTTATAAAAGTAAAAATGTTTATTATTTTTTATGACAAAGTAAAAATGTTTATTATTTTGGTACATTTTTCGTATAGAGAAACATTCAAGCAAAGAAACTTAAAGACTCT
>NW_006239244.1:268092-279428 GCF_000226075.1 Solanum tuberosum | reverse complement strand
CCGGTTCTGTTTAGTTATAAGCTAAAAGTATCAACCATGTAAAAAGGGTCTTTGATTGTTATTACTTTTGCAGGAGCTATGACGTCATTCCTTGCGGCAACCACTGGAATATTACAGAATGATCTAAAGAGGGTCATAGCTTATTCAACAAGCAGATTCTGCGACTCTACAAAGTCTCTATTCTTTGGCTTTGTGTAAGTAAACCGTCCACTTCCCTTAGGGATCTAAGGAGTTAAACAACAAAAAGAATGGCGACAGTTATTGCATAAGTTTTGACTACAAAAGAAAATAATTATAGGATGGCTACATAATACTGAAATATATCCATTGTTTTACAGAATATAACCAGTGAAGTGCTAAATTTCGTGCATATCCAATCTGAACGAGAAAGAACTAACTTGAGCTCTCTGTTACCTTTATTAAAGAACCATCAAGAGAATCACATTAAACAAATAAATGAATAGGAACAGAGCAAAAAGGAATAGCATACATGATATACTGATATCAAGAATCAGAACAACATGAGATGATAAAGAGCAAGTACTTACTCAATGCAGCATCATGGTCATTGAAGGTTTTCTTCATGGAGTTTGTGAAGTGATACTAATATTTTTCAAAGCCGGTGCAATGTGAATCCTGCAAGCTTTTAATCAAGTGTCGATATGTTCTTTAGATACATAACATAAATAAATATATTATAATTGAAATACATCAAAATTCTCATGAACATTATAACTTTCATGGAAAAAAAAAACTAAATCAATTACGAAGCAAAATGTCAATTTTTTTAATTTGAAATTGCGATCTATACTTTTACAATCAGTTTATAAGCATATTTTTAATGTAGTCTATGCTAAATATTTCTCACGAGTTGGAGATTAAAACAAAATTGTTATATAAGTATTTTTCTATCTTTTTTGCAACTGATACAATCCTACCAGAATTTATGTTGCTCAGACACTTAAAAAATGTCGGTGCTGGTCGAATTTGTCAAAAGTACTGTAATTTTGAAAAATCCAACATGGGTGCGACATCAAAAGTGAAGAGTCTGCGCAAATTTCTGTTAAGTTAACAAACAGGACAACATAGTAGTTTTTATAGAAATTTCAATAAAATCTGTAGATGCACAAGTTAGATCGGATACTAATTACTCTTTAATCATTTTTTAGTTGGTCAATAAGTCCACATCATGATGATCCAATTGTTAATAGAGGATAAATCTAGACCATTTAGCGTAGTTTTAAAGAAAAGTAGGTCAATTTTTCAAGATAAAAGAAAATCACGTTCATTAAAAACAATGAAGTGGACAAACCTCCATCAGCTAATGCCAAAGACTTTTCCTCGTGCCATTGTTCTTGAGGCAAAAGCTCAACTGCCACTATATCACCATCAAAAGCCATATTCATCTTTATTTTGGGAAATGAATTGAAAGAGATAATTCTGGGCAATTTCTAGAATGAAGATAGTGAAAAGATAATTCTAGAATTACATTGTTGGTCTGTGGTACCCACTTGGAGTGACCATTCAGACTCCAATTGACACGTGTACAACACTTCAAAGTGCAATTAATATAGCTCATTGTACAATTCTTATTGCGGTGGTCGTCCATGGGATGACATTTCTATATAGTAGAAATATACAATTTTCTTTCGCTTTATACAAACACAAACGCAATGTATACATTTGTGTTTGTATAAAGTGAGAGAGGCCAGTGAGAATAGCGAGCGAGATCTGGTAGAGTGGCGAGCGAGATCTGGGAGAGGGGAGGGAGGGGAACGAAAATATATGTATATATACAATTTTTTCTCGCTTTATACAAACATAAACGCATTTTATACATTTGTGTTTGTATAAAAGCGAGAAAGGCGATGGAGACTGCCCAGCGAGAACGAGAGTGGTGAGCGAGATTCACCAGGAGAGAAGCGAAATAGCAACAGTTTGCTATGGGGTACAATTAAATCAAACTATGGTTATATCATTTAATTTGAATTAATAGTTTGCTATTATATATAATTTTCCCATATTTTAGGCAGTTGTAGTATCTGGTGATCCCTAGAAAAATATAAAGGACTACATTTACTAATTTGGGAATTTTGATATCAAATATTATTGTAAAGATACATTAATTACATACATGATTCTACTTTAATAACAGTACACGCGTAATTCAGCTGTAGAAAAACTTTATTTCCCATCAATGGTTCTTGGGCTCCACCTTATAATTCAAAGCACAACAACCAAATATCCAAATACCAAATGCAAATGCATGACAAAAACATTACAATAAACATGTAATTATGTTGCCTTTTGGGACCCCTCAAAACCCCCTCTCAATTATTAAGTGTGTTTATAGAGTTCGATCCAAACTGATCAACTTGAGAAAATCATAGTCAAAACTCTATTCTCTTTATTTTATTAAGATTCAATACAAAAAGTTGTTGTATTAACTTTGCCTTGAGAAACTTTCAATTTTCTGTTTTTTATCAACTCTAGTAGTAGTTAACAAGTTTTATTAAAATATACTTTTGACTAAATTTGCATCTATTCCTTCACTCTATATTAATTGTCAACATTATTAAAATTATTCATCTGAGTGACGTGTAAATAAGGAAATGTGATAACAAAAATATATTGAAGTAGTATATATATATATATATATATATATATATATCATTAATAAAACACTAACAAATGAGAACACAACATCTAACATTGTGCTACCTCATTCCAAATTTCATGGAATTAACTAATATTTCTGTTTAATTAATTAAACAACAACTAAATCAACTTTTTCGTCATCATCATATCATCAATTAATTAATTAAAAGTCCTTAAGTAATTTTCGGACTTGTTCCAATGTAACAAAGAGCACAATAGTAAATGGTCCTTGCCTTGAAATTGTAGGAATAAATCCCTTATACAAGGCCATTGGCCCCTCAGCTTTAATTGTCTTCATTGCACAATCAAGTGCCCCATTGTAAGGTGGAGCCGCTCCAGGCTCCACCTTCATGTTCATAACCCGAGTCTTAATTACATCCACCGGATTTGTCACCACCGCTGCCACAAAACCCGCGGCAAAACTCGCCGTCACGTGGGTCCCGAGTCCATCTTTCATCAAACCTTTTGCTAAAATCATTTCCTTAAACTCATCGTAAGACGCAAGCTGCGAGGCCGTCACCAGCATGGCGCGGTTCACAGTAAGGGATGAACCGCGCCACAGGCTAGTAACGCCCTCGTTTTTGCTCATTTGGGTTATTGCATCCACCACGCTCTTGTAATTCCGCCGCTGCGCGGCGGGTAGTCGGCCGTCGGCTTGCATCCGTACCATTGCCACGTCAGCAGGGTTGCCGACGGCGGCCCCAATTCCGCCGGCGATCAGTCCGGCGACAATTTTTTTCCCCAAAGGCATGTTTTTCGTATTCGGGTCGGTCCATTTTTTCTTCAACATATCGTATAATCCCATTCGGGTCGTCGAATAAAGGGTCTGCCGGAGGACGGTGGCGGATATGCCGGAAAAAAGAGCGGCGACGCCTTCTTGCTGGACGATCCGTACACCGACGGCAACGGGCCCCACACGAGGAGCAACTGGGACATGGGCATTAGTTGTATTATTGGGAGGATGAAAAGCAAGAGCAGGGCGAAGCGTCTGCATCTGAGTAGATGCAGATGCTTCGCCCTGAAGCTGCATACGTACCTTGATGAGATCAAGTGGATGTGTACTACATCCAGCAATAATAGAAGCAATGCCTCCTTCAACAAAACCTTTAACACCCATATTAATCAAGATCTACTCCAAACAAAAACAAAAAATTGATGAAAAATGAAAAAAAATATGTAAAGGGGATCAAGATCTTGTGTTTTTTTTTGAGTTATAGGGAAAAATTATGACCAATTGGAATTAGAGGATATTTCACTAGAAACCAGGAGATGAGAGTGAATGGAAAAAGCTATCGATGCAAAGTGTGGATCTCGACATATGCTAGAGAGAAACGAATTTGGTTGGGTGAGAGAAAGAAGGGGAAAAAGGGAATTTATAGGGAAAAGTAATAGAGAGAGAAAAAGGAAATAGCACCGAGCTAAATGAAGTGGTTGAAAGTCCTGACTCGTGAGGTCTCGTATTGAAATTTCAGTAGAGAGTAATTCTTTTTAGCTGTTCTACCTTTGATAGACAGAATTATTCGATAGCTATTATTGATAATAGTTAATAGATATTTCATGAAATTAGTGTAAATATAAAAAAACCGATTCGGACAATACGATAATTGAAAAATCAAAAGAAAGGAAATGGAAATTACACTTTCGAAGTATGCGTGATTTCTGTTTCTAAAACAATAATGTAGTATAGCATGTGGAGTTGGGATTTACAGCTAAGGTTAAATTTGTTAATTTTGTTTTGTTTCAACCAATATTTATGCGGTTGTGGGTCCCCAACTCATCAAATTATTGGAATTTGGAATTAATGACCTCTTAACATATGAAAGTCTAAAATTTAAGAGTCGCTAAAAAAAAGGAAAAAGACATACTTGTTTAAAACGAAAAAACAAAGAAATATAGCACAAATAAATTGAAAATGTAATGAACATTTTATTTGTTTGTTTATTTTTTATTCTCAATTAATATGACATATTATTTTATTAAACTTTTTCATAGTCTTGTTCATGACATCTTTCGATTTTATTTTTTTCTATGTAATCCTATAAATAAAGATATCGAAAATCATGTCGGTTACCCTTCAAAGAAAATGACTCATTTTTTTGTCTCCGTATTTACATGTTACATGTTTTGACGTTTTAAGAAGCTTCATTTATTCTTCTTTTTATTAAAATAAAAAGAGGAGAACATTTAAAAAATGTCTTATAAGAAAAGCAAGGGAATCCAACAAATTAAAGATGCTGACAATCTCTGGCGTCTGACTCACTTGACGATTTTTACGAAATAAAAAACATATTTGTAAAAATAAAGAACAGAAAGGTGAAAAAATAATCATAAAATTATTATTTAAGAAAATTGCACATGTCTGCAATTTATTAATTAGGATTTTTTAATACCAATAGCCGAATTTATTGCTGTATTTTTTTCATATGCAATATATATTGATTGTATATAATTATACATACATTATTTATTTATTGTTAAATAAAATTAACGATGATTTATTGTTTAGATATGAAATTTATTGGTTGCTAATTCCTATTTTATTACTAATAGTGACTATTATTGGGTAGTATTTGTTGTCACAGTAATTTGTGGTAGTATTTATTGTCACAGTAATTTGTAACTTTGAAAACTAATTATTTGGTTTAATGTTTAACATCGCTACAACAAAAAATAACTTTTAGCGCCAATAAATATACACATTAACAAAGAGTGTTAAAATATTTACTGGCATTAGTTAAATGTCATTGGATTCAATGTCGCTATAGGCTTTAGAGACATTTACAAAAAGTGTTAATTGCTGCTAAAAATGCATATTTAGTGGCAATTAAGCTATTGTCGCTAATCAATTACCGCTAAAGATTATTTTTGGTGTAGTGCATTATTTGTGAGTAAATATTTTCTATAACAATAATAACAACATCAATGTAATTATGCAAGTATGGTTCGAAAATGATAGAATGTATATCGATCTTATATCTATCTTTGTGGGTATAAAGAGAAGTTGTTTTTGATAGACTTTAGACTCAAAATATATAAAAAAAATCAAGCGGGATTGTAAGAATAATATGACAGAAAAATAACAAGATAATAGATAGTAATAAACATTGAAAAATAAGAGACTACATGACTATTATATAGCTCCCTATCTCTCCCATATAAAGTACAATCGCTACTAAATATCCTTCTACCATAAACCTCAACTTCCAAATCTTTTTATTTAGTGTCATATTCTCGCCAAGTTAAAGTCATATCGCGTCTTGTTTAATTACGTCCTCCCTATCATTTTTGGTCTATCTCGATCCTACCTCTCCCAATATACTTATTATAATTAATATATTACACCTTCTTACTAGCACATTAACACATCTCTTTTCACGTGTCCAAACCATGGCATCTCATGCAATAACTAATTCTATTGAAAATATATCTATTGTTCACATATGGATTTATGATCAAATTAGTTGCTGAAAATTCCTGGCAGTAACTAGGTAGGTGCCTACTGCCTAGTTATCACCTAATTAAATTACCACAACTTGCACTATCAATTGACACATACATTTATATCAACTTGATTCCACTTCAATTATGAAACGAAGCTTAGGACACATGCAGGGAAAAAATCAACTCAACTTGACTGCAATAAGACTTCATCTAAATTTTGGAAGACTTTGCTTAATTTCTATAATCAAAATTGACTAATAACAATTATGTCCTTATCACATACTACTAATTGTTACTAGCAAAACAATCCTAACTTCAAAGCTATAAGGGTAAAATTGTCTTTATGTAACGTATATCATGAGTTTGAACCGTGGAAGAAGTCACTAATGCTAGATACTGATCAGTGATGAGCCACATACACTTGAAGGGTGTCGATCGATAGCCTTTCGTCAAAAAATTACACTATAGCTAGATAAAAAAAAAAAAATTATGTATATATATTACATATTGACATTCCTTGGCTTCTACAAAATTTTACTCCTTTATATTTTAACACTCCTTAAGCGAAATTTTGACTCCGGCATTGATCACACCCCTTGAGGTGCGGCGCTTCGGTGAACCCTACACAAAAATAGGATATTTTGTGCACCGAATTACCCTACTGATTAGTTTTTTCCGAAGGCTTTAATGAATTCTTAAAGTAGTCAATGCACTTATAAAATATGAACTAGTAGATCTTAATCTTCCTCATCAAAATAGTTAAATTAGATTATACTCTAATAATCCACAGCAGAGATCACTTTGACTTAATCAAAGTCAATTTAAGTGGTCCAATTAATACTCCATTTTGAGAGATATCATTGAATGTGAACTTAATAGCTTTAGAAATGACTTTTAACTTTTATGAATATTCTTTTACTTATATTTTCAAACTCACCTAAAAATAAACATTACATTGAGACGAAAAGAACAATATAATTACTATGATTCACATTTTTTTAGTACCCAAATATAACAGTCAAAACTTTAATGATTTTTAATGAGTGGACATGATCTCATTATTACAATTAAAATAATAGGTTGAACATGATGAAAATGCCAATTATCGATATAAATGTATTATTGACTATGAAAACAAGAAAAAAAAATTGGAGTCAAAAAGTGCCACTTGAAAATGTATTAAGGGCAAGTTTGACAATTAGGAAGCCTAGTTAAGACTTAAGAATTGTTCTGTTAAACGTCACTTCATAAATTTATTGGGTCATTTATTAGGGGCCAAATAGTAACGATTAACTTGGTCTCCATTTTTGTGACCTTTTCTATTATACCAAAAAATAAACGGGAAGTATTGAAAATATATTTGAATTAAATGTAAATTATTAATTTGTTTTTGAACTATTGATAATTTTAGATATATTTTTTTAATTTGATAAATTAAATTTTGACAATCTCCCGATCTGCTACATGACATAACAAGTGGTCTCAAACTCTTGTAGGAGCATGTGATTCTTTAAGCTAGCGTTTGGCCATAGATTTCCAAATATATTTGGCAAATATTATTTGGGTGAAGATTTGGGTGAAATTTCACCATGTGTTTGGCCATAGTATTTGGGAAATATATTTCAATTTTTTAAGAAATATGACTTATGTCCATAAGTTTTTAAAACTATCAAACTAACCATAAATTTGTATTACATAGCAAAATAGAAATGTCGCGTAACAAGATTCATGACTTCTGCAACAAATCAAAAAGCATCATTACAGTAAATAGTCGCATCGTTAAAAAAGATGCATGGGTATAAAAGCTCTTGTACATGTATGCTCTTTATCATAGAAAAAATTATTAATTTAGTTAGTTAGCAGATGGAGATTTGATTGAGTTGGTTGGTGTTAATAAATAAAGTGTTTTTTGTAAAAGATAAAAGTTTGGTGTTAAATTTGAATTTTTATAACTTTCCAAATAATGAGATTTGGCCCAAATACTAGAAAAAACTAGTATTTGGGAATTTGGGTTATTTGCCAAAAAAAATTGCCAAATAATGAGAAAGTGTATGGACAAACAATATTTGCCAATTTTTTCCCCAAGTTTTACTTGGGAAATCTATGGCCAAACGGGCACTAAAAAAAGACAAGAGAAGTGTTGAGACACCCCTAAACTTGGCGAGAACTTAGAGCTGTAATAATTCGCGACGAGTTTAGAAGTTTTCTCAATACTTTTTTATGACAAGGGAAACCTGTGGCCGCTACCCTTTGGGTGCGCATAGGGTAAAACCCCCCGCTCCTATGCAATAGCTCGCAAACCACATAGGAGAGGTAACTCACACTAGGCATGCCATGTGCAACGAGCTCGACCCAGAAGACAAAACCCCTTGCTTTCAAGGGCAAAGAGTTTCGAACTTAAGTCCTCCAACATGGAAGTCTCAAGCCCAAATCACTGGGCCATCCCTCTCAAATAAATAACTTTTACATCCAAAAGGTGTTATAACAATTTAATCCTCTCATTAAGTATGCGTGTCAAGTCAAATATGAACAAATAAAAATGAATTGACCGAATAAATGAAGAAAAGAAAGCATAAATAGAATTATTATAGATAACACGTGTCAATAGATAAACAATTGCCTAGAAGCTGAAAAAACCGGACCGAGTCACCGCGTTTTTACCAAAAGAAAGAATCGTCGCCTGAGAGATTCGAACTCTCGCGGGGAAACCCCATGTACTTAGCAGGCACACGCCTTAACCACTCGGCCAAAGCGACATATTAATTACAAGACCAATTTTATAAGTAATAAAAGGTAGTTTTGGTCTATAATATAAATACTACTCTCAATTTTCAAGTATTCAAGGACGTGACGTATTGGTCAATAAACTAGTTGAGAATCATGATGTTTCACATTCAAATTCTAGCAGAACCAAAAACGTTAAGTGATCTCTTTTCATCTGTCCAATACTTGTATTACTAGTAAAACATGCAATTAACTATGAAATTTATTGTTAGTCAATAGCTAATTGGATTTTCTTATAATCGTTCTAATTCGTAGTTAAATGAGATTAGTATGGAATTTTGATTGTTTAGCTATGAAATTTTGTTTGTCGCTAATTTCTTATTTCTTATGGTGTTGTTGGACAAAGTTCTTGATGCCTATGCAGGTGAGAATTTAACATGTATCTTGTAAAATTAATCGAGGTGAGCACAAATTAATTTGGACATTATACAATCACAAAACAAAGTAATGTCAATTTTCAATTTGTAGAAATATAAATGGGGATCTTATTAGGGAAAAAAGAAGAGAGTTGTCTCTTAATTTGGAGTTTTGAACCATATTCAAAATGTAATTAATGAATGGAAGTCATGGGACAAGTTCATTGTAACGAATTCGAATTCTCAACATAAACACTCGAGTATTATATAATCACTGATAGCTAAATTACAACGACAATATTTAAATTATAATGAAAATGCTGAAATATAAACAAGTAACTAAGATGGAGATACGAATGGAGGTGGGAAGCTTAGACTCTAGAAGAAGAAGTGAGGAACATTCATTTTCTTCGTAATATGCATAAATCCTTCTTTTAAACTCATTATCCCTTTTAACCAAATGCTAATTGGGCTTAGATCCCAAATAAAACACTTTAACATTTTACTTGGCCCAATCTCATTCACTACTTTTAACCCATAGACGTTTATTGAGCTAGAACTTGGTTCACAACATTCAAAGCCATGAAGGAGAGAGCTCTCCACCAACTAGCTAAACAGATGGCTACCTTTAAGGGGTCGTTTGGTAGTGTATTAGGAAAAATAATGCATGTATTAGCCTTGTGTAGTTGTGTATTATTGGTACCTTGTTTGGTACTCTTTTTTAACCTATGTATAACTAATGCTTGCATTAGTTATACACTCTATTGTGTATTAAGGAGTGCATTGCTAATACCATGGATTTCTAGGTATTAGCAATGCAATGGTTTTTATGCATGCATTAATATGATAAAAGACCCACTTACCCCTCAAAACCTTTTTTTACATCTTTTCCACCATAAAAGTCAAGGGTATCTTTGTAAATAATTTTTTTAATGCCATACATACTATTTTTAATTCATCAAACCAAACAATGCATTAAAATAATCTACATGCATTGCTAATGCAAGCATTACGCTAATACACTCTATTTAGCATTATTCTTATACACTCTACCAAACGACCCCTAAAGGTCTTAGGTTAGAGCTCTTCTAGTGTATGAATTATTTTTTTGTAGGGCACCTCGAATGGGCTCTATGCGACATAAATTCAAATTAGTCAAATTCCATTAATATAGATATCAAACACATAATAAAAAATCAAAAATTATAAATGTTTGATGGCATATAGGAAAGTTGAGTTCTTAAACAAGTCTTGAAATCATAATGTAAGTTTGATATTAATGTCGAATTATGTCAAATTCAAAGAAATGAATACATAAAGGAAGATGACATAAAATCGAATCTGCTAAGAAAATTATATATATGTGAGCCATTTTCTTTCCCAGTATTTTCACTTATTTGAGCCATGCCTCACCCTCCATTTTCTCGGTATGCCTTTCACTCGATCTCTCACTCTGTAATTTTTCTCGAGCCTTGGTGGTGTCTGTCGTAGTATTAACCTTATTCTTGTAGTTTTTTTTATCTTGATATCTATCATCATTTGTTGTTTATTGTGTTTTGATTATTACACTGTTTTGTTGTTGTTAATGTACTTTTCCTGAATGCTCTACACTGTTTTTCTTATTAGCTGCATTGTTTTCTATCGTTTTCCCTTTTCATAACTACTTTGATTTGCTGCACTTGAGGCGAGGGTCCTTCAAAAACATTCTACCCTCTTCTGACCCCACTTATGAGATTACATCGGATATGTTCTTATTCATAACATAATATTGAGTATTATCATGAAACAAGTATAAAAGGAATAAAATAAATACTGACAATTGCTTCACCTAAGTAGAGCGAAAAGAAGGAATTGATGAAAAACCAAAAGGGGAGCTATTGATGAAGGGGAAAATCACTTATACCTCTGTTTGTCATTCTTGTTATAATTCCTATATGGATCATTGAGTTTCATTTTTCAAATACATGTTACAAGGTCTTTTCTCAAATAACGATGGTTTCAGGGTCAACTTGTGCATATCTCGAGAGTCGAGTGTTCTACTAGATACATAATACAAGTTATCTGCCTCTTCTGTTATTTATCTCCCCCCCCCACCCA
>NW_006239244.1:261703-267153 GCF_000226075.1 Solanum tuberosum | reverse complement strand
CCACCCACCCCGTAGCTTTGATATACTTGTCCTTGAGCCGAGGGTGAATCAGAAATAACCTCTCAACTTCCAAAAGTAGGGTTAAGGTATACGTACACACTACTTTCTACAGACCCAACTTATAAAATTACACTGACTATATTAATGTTGCTTCAATATCGAGAGTATTGAAAGAGTTTTTGAATTTTCAGAAAAATTCTACAGCCTAGCACTAGTTGGGTAGCTGCTATTTTTTTTGTTATTCTAATACTTATCCTAATAACTCATCTAAGCAAATTATAAGTTGATAATTTCTATACATAAAACGAATCCACAAAAGGCAATTTATTAGCAAATTTTGAAATCTTCAAAGATATACGATTCAACATAATATATTACGTCACATATCCCAATTTATTATTTCTGATGAAAATCATACAATTTTGCTAAATTACATACAAATTTTCTTAATACTTTTTTTTTACTTCATCCCAAACACATCCTTTATGTTTAATATGTGTACTATAGATATATATAACAAGTGAATAATATCAATATCGATTAGGAAAAAAAATAGTGAGTCGAACACACTTTTTTTATAAAATCTCCTTTTATACTACGATGCAATCTATCTAGACATTATATTCATCAGAATAATATAGTGTAATACAACACATTATTATATGATATATTACGAAACAACACGTAACAACCATCGAGAGTGTTAGAGGATACATTTGAATCTTTTTCCAAGATAATTCTCTTTCTTTTTCTTGTTTATTTTACTTATTATTCTTTGTTTTATTTATGACCAATGTATGCCACATTGAGAGAGAGAGAGAGAGAGAGAGAGAAGGGCCCTACACTCAATTTTTGGGGCGAAATGAGCTCTCAACCTTTAAACTCATAATTAATTATATATATCATATTCTCATTGAAGTTACCAACAAGAAATCTTGAGTTTATTTTGTTCAATTTTTGAGTTTTATTTTTCTCCCAACTTGAAATCATTCCTCTTTATAAGATATTGTTGTTTTTTGTGGAAAAAGAGGAAGGATCAAGATGAAATTTTGAGTTTTTTTTTTTGTTTTATTTTTTTTTTCAATTTGAAATTTTTCCTCTTCTTAAGATATTTAGAGGAAGGATCAAGAATTGACAAGATGAAATTTTGAGTTTTAATTAATTTTATATTTTTTTAAAAAAAATATCTCTTCCTCTTGATAATATATTGTGGAAAAGAGGAAGTATCAAGAAATAACAAGATGTTACAAAGAGCAGCAAGTAATGCATATTCATGGTGGGCAGCTAGCCACATTAGGACCAAGCAATCCAAATGGCTTGAACAAAGCCTTCAAGGTACAAAACATTTACATGAAAAAGTTTTTGATCAACATAAGGAAAAGGAATAAAAAAAATTTAAAACATAGAAGATATGTGATGTTAAATATATGTGATAGCATCTGTCAGTCAAGATTCATATAGCCGATCTCAAATTGTTTGTGATTAAGGTGGTAGTTGTTATTATTGTCTAAGTTATAGCATTTTGTGACGAATACAAAGGTGCAACACAATACAAAATAGGGTTCAGACCAGAGTCACTTGATACTTATGTCAGTCAAGATTCATATAGCTGACCCTAACTTGTTTGTTATTAAGGTGGTAGTTGTTTTTGTCTAAGTTATAGCCTTTTGTGACGAATACAAAGCGGCAACACAATACAATAAAGGGTTCAGAGTAGAGTCACTTGGTACTTATGTTGGTGAGGGGGTAACAAGTAACTAATAGAATAGTTTATATGCGCACAAGATGACTCGAACAACAACACAAAGGTCAAATAGTCATATGTATATGTATCTTGATATTATGTTTCACAACACTCTGTCTCTTCTTCTAAAAATGATCATTAGATTGTACATTCTTATGATTATATAGATATGCAAGAGAAGGTGGAGAGTGTAGTTAAGCTCATTGAAGAGGATGGAGATTCATTTGCTAAAAGAGCAGAAATGTACTACAAGAAAAGGCCAGAGCTGATAAACTTTGTGGAAGAATCATATCGTGCTTATCGATCTTTAGCTGAACGATATGATCATTTATCAAAGGAATTGCAGGCTGCTAACAACACCATCGCTGCTGTTTTCCCCGAACAAATTCAACTAGCAATGGAAGAGGAGGACGAATATGGCGCCCTTAGAACTCCAAAATTCACTCCACAAATTCCCACATCAAGCGGATCAAACGTTCCAAAAGCTCCAATAAAACAGTTGAAAGGACTTATAACATCAGCTTCAAAGAAGTTGAAAGGCAAGAAATCATCTAAACAGATAGATGCAAGTAAAAATGTTCCAAAATCGGGGTTGCAAAAGAACGAAGCTCTTGATGAAATCGATAAGCTTCAAAAAGATATCTTAGCTTTGCAAACTGTGAAAGAGTTTGTGAAGAGTTCTTATGAATCTGGTCTTTCAAAGTACAAGGGAATTGAAAACCAAATCATGGAAAAACAACAAAAGATATGTAAACTAGAGGATGAATTTGGTGAGGGACGTGTTATTGATGATAATGATGCGCGTACATTGATGGCTGAAGCAGCACTAAAAACATGTCAAGAAACATTAGCTCAGCTCAAGGAGAAACAAGAAAGATCAACAAGAGACGCGATTAAAGAATTCAAAAAAATTGAAGATGTTAGTAAGAAACTGAAGTCTTTCAAGCATAAGCACCTTGGTGATCAAATTGATGAAACAAAGAAAAATAATGCAGCTAAAGAAGCAGTTGAATCTCAGAGTTTAAGTCAAGAATTGAGCAAAGAGATTGAGTCATTGCAGGATAAGATTAAGGAGCAATTTGATACGAGCTCGATGTCATCACTAACGGTGACACAACTAGCAGAGAAAATTGATGAGCTCGTGAGTGAAATAGTTAGCCTGGAAACAGCAGTTTCAGCTCAAACTGTTCTAATCGACAGAGTAAGATCAGAAGGCGATGACCTCCAATCACAAATTCATGTCTTGGAAGACGATAAGGAACCGTTGACAGACAATGACAGTAAACAGAATCTCAAAATCAGTGTGATGGATATGGAGGACAAGTTGCATTGTATCCAAAACCTTAACAAAGATGTTGAATATCAAAACAGTAGCTTTCAGACTTACTTTACCACAGCTCGTACGAGTCTCAACTGTTTAGCTGAGAAATTGAGTAGTGTTAAACCGGATGAGGAGGTCCAAGACGAAGAGGAATCATCCGTTGTTATAGTCAAGTCTCAAGAAGAGCCAAGAAAACAACAAGTTCATCAAAATGCAAGTGAAGTTATCTCGAAAACAGAACATCAAGAAGTTAGAAAAGAAGAATCTTCACTCAAAATTGTTAGTAATAAAGAAGGGGAAGTTATAGAAACCACAAAAACTCATTCCAATTCAAAACTTTTAGAACCAACACAAGTTGAAAATAAGGTACAATCACACGAAGATGAGGAGAAAGGCGACGAACCTAACTGGCAGGAGCTGTTGTCAAGTCGGTTAGAGGATAGGGAAAAGACTCTCTTAGAAGAATATACAACAGTTCTAAGGAATTATAAGGATGTCAAGAAGAAGCTAAGTGACAAGGAGAAGAAAGATAGGGACACCGAATTCGAGGTCACATTGCAAATGAGAGAGCTTAAAACAGCAATTGCAAAGAGAGACGAAGAGATCAACAGTCTACGAGGGAAATTAAACGTTCTTCAAGGAGATAATGTTACTCAAAACAAAGCATTGGAGTCATCAGAGAAACAAGCAGCATCCGATCCTTCAGATAATCAAAGCTTAAAAAAATCCAAGGACGTGGCTGAGACAGAGGACAAAGATAACCATAACGATCAAGATAATACTATGATCGATGAACATACATCTCGTTCACCCTTTGAGGAGAAGTTCAGGCTGGAAATTGACGCAATACTAGACGAAAACTTAGAGTTCTGGTTAAGATTCAGCTCAACATTTCATCAAATCCAAAAATTCAAGACAACAGTCCAAGATTTACAGAGTGAAATATCGAAACTAAGAGAGAAAGAAGTCGAAGAGGGCAATAATACTAATGCAGACATGAAATCAGAAATCAGACCTCTATATAAACACATGAGGGAAATCCAAAATGAGCTAGCAGTATGGTTAAAACAAACCGTCCCTTTGAAAGACGAAATGAAACGTAGGTCCTCTACATTGTGCAAAATTCAAGAGGAGATCACGAAAGCTTTAAAAGACGGAGTTGAAGAAGACGAGATAAGATTCAGTAGTCATCAAGCTGCAAAATTCCAAGGTGAAGTCTTAAACATGAAACAAGAAAACACAAAGGTTAAAAAGGAACTTGAAGCCGGTGTTGATCATATAAATAAACTTCAATTAGACGTCGAAAAGACAGTAACAAAGTTAGAGAAAGAGTATGGACTTGCTGGTGGAAATCCACAACAAGTTAATAACTCAGCTGGAGGAGCCATTCCATTAAGATCATTCATATTTGGAACTAAACCGAAGAAGCAAAGGCGTTCCGTCTTTTCCTCCTTCCAAAACAATAGAAAAGCACTCTGGGCTGGTGCACCATTGTAGAATCTTGTTTTTTTCAGGTGTATACACAATGTATCTCACTTGATGTATTTTTGTTCTTCCTTTTTTTGTTTGTTCAAATTCAGATAAACAATATATCTACTATTTTTATGTCACACTCATAATATTACACATAAGAAAGTTATATCAACTACCACTCTCAATGACAATATAAGAGAAGTCATAAACACATAAATTTCGTAAACAATAAAACATTATATCCAATTGAAACATTTTTGACATAATATTTCAACTTTGTGTTTCATCACAAAGTTGATCATGATCATCATTAATAATAACTTCCACACTCAAATTCTGGACAACTTGTTCATAAGCATTGTGTGCAGCTCTATTTTTCGCGGTTATTTTTTTTCCACATAATTTTCCCTTTCCTACAAATTTTCCATCAACGAAAACTTCAACCTCTCCTGTTTTCTCCCAGTGATCAACAAATTTTATCTTCAATCCCTTCTTTTGACATAACTCGTAAAGTTTTGTGACCGGATTAACCTCAAGTTTTTCTGGAGTAATTAGAGGTTGTAACAAATTTTTTACCACCTATCATCAAAATAAACATAGTTTTATTTCATTATTAATTAGAGATCGCCAAGAATAAAGAAATAAAAATTATGTAAATTTTTTAAAATTAAATTATACCTGCCAAGTTGTATCTAAACAATTAGAGTCACTATGGATAGCACCAATTAAAGATTCAACTAGGTCTGCAAGAACTTTAGGGGGATCAATGAGACCTAGTGAATGCAATGGGTACTCTAATATAGCTTCTTTGAATTCTTCTACCTGCGGAAAATAAATTTATGTAATGTATTTTGACTGAGCATCAAGAAATAAAGATATATATATATATATATATGTATATATATATATATA
>NW_006239244.1:254730-261664 GCF_000226075.1 Solanum tuberosum | reverse complement strand
ATAGAGCATTATTTATTAAGATAATTTCTTTAAAGCTATTAAAATGTTCAAGATAGTAAATGAAAAAGGTTCAAAAAATAATAATTCAATTTCTTACATGTTTCCCAATTGACCTCTAAAAAATAAAATTTCAGGTCACTATCCTATTAAATTAATACAACTTAATGAAAAAGTGAATTTACGTTTACGAATTTTTTTTTAGTATCAAACTTAACTAGAAAAAGAATATATTAAAAAAATTATGCGGAGCGGGTTTATGTGGGGGGTTGAAAATGGAAAAAAAATGTTATGCGGGGAGGAGCGGTGCCGATTAAAAATTTTGTGCGTTAAGCTCAACCCGCGCCGTCCCCACTCCGCACCGCCCCATTGCCATCCCTATGTACAAATTAATTAAATCTATTGAAATATACTTACTTGTCCTTTAAGTAAAGGCCTTTTGTGACGTAAGTAGTTATGTAAGTTATATTTGATGGCGACTCTAGCAAGTTTTTCAGTATCTACATTGGCTGCTCTCAACTTTGTTAGCATCCCGGAAGACAAATCAGGATAATCAAAAAATAGCTTCAATGTTATTAACATATTCAAAATAGAGTCACCTGCATAAGATTGAGTGAGCACAAAATTCAAGAGACTTTAAAGCATGTGATCTAAAATAATGTTCTAGATCCACTTCTAATTACCTAACAACTCCAATCTCTCATATGATTCGCAATTTTCTTGAAAGGAAGAGTGAGTAAAAGCTTGATATAACAAGTTGGGATTCTTGAATTTGTATTTAGTTATTTTCTCTAATTCCTCCACTAACTTCCTCTCTTGCTTGTGATCATCATTATCATCGTGTGTCAATTGATTTCTAATATTTTCTTCAGTGAAATGAAGGTTTTGTGATGATGAAATTAAGAGAGGCAAAATTTTCATATACTTTTTTTTGTTTCATGGTTTTATATTAGAACAAGTAATAAGGAGAGAGAACGGAGGTCTTAATTTATAGAGTGGATTTATATAAAATAATGATAATAAGAATTAGTAGATTTATATAGAAAAATAATGATAAGAATTAGTAGATTTATATAGAAAAATAATGATAGGAATTAGTAGAAATGAAAACACAAGAATTTTTTTTTATTTAATTACTTAATTTGAACACCTTAATGGAATGTAGAATCATAACATTAAGATTTTTTCTATTTTTTCTATTTTTCTAACACTCAATGTAATCTGAATTAATATTTTTAATATGGGGCATAATTTTATGAAATTAATTTTGGAAAAGTTTTTAACAAATAATAGATTTGAGCATTATAAATTTGAATATAATAAATATCAATAAATAATAGATTTGAATATAATGTAGAATAATAATTATATAAATTAGTAGGAATGTGAACACAAATTATACATCGATTAATTTTGATTTCATAAATATAGTTAAGGAATTCATGAATTAATTATTACTCTCTTTAATCTATTTTACTTATCATGGTATTTTTTTTAAACATGATTCTTAATAAAATTAACTAAAAGAATAAATTTGACTACATTATCCTTATTTGTTTTTTTATCTCAATTATTTTCCTTTTCTGTACATGAATCTCTCTCCATGCTTATATTAAGGATACATGTAAGAAATAATAATTAGCTATATCTTAATTTTCTAAAATAACAAATATTTTAAAATACATATTTAATTAGGAAAAAAAGTGAAGTGGACCGGAGGGAGTAATACTATGAACTATATGCTATAACAAAATTGGTAAAGATTTGACTTGGTCATTGGAAAACAATGAATAGGGGTTCATTTATAGGATCAATATAATTAGTGCTGATTAAGTAATAATTTTACTTGATCATTGAAAAGGATAAACAAATTATTTGAATTCACTAAAAATAATAATAATCATCGGTCTATCTCAATTTTTATAACATTTTTTTTGCTTCTCTAGAATTAATTATTCTCATTTTTAAAGTTAAATTGAATTATATTGATTCAAATTTAAAATCAAAATTTAGATATTTTAAAATTATATAAAAAATATTACAAATTTATACCTTTTTAGGTAAATATGATAAAAAGAATATATCATTATTTACATAATTTGATCTATAGATAAAATGAAAATATCACGTAATAGGTCAACTTTGCAGTTTTGATTTATTTTTTCTTTAATTTTCTAATCTTAGGCTGACAGGTCAAATGTTACTGACAACTAAAATATTATTAAGATTTTGTCAACTAAGAAAAAAGGAATTGTTGATACCACAAATTATAGCTGAAAAATAAAAAAATAAAAAAATATTTAGGTTGAGGCATAAATATCTCACTCTTTTTTATGAGACTTAAGTCTACTATGTATTATTTTCAGTGCTCTGACGGTATAACTCTTGACTTATTTTCTTCAGGATACACAATTTGAGAACATCGTATTAACTCAAACATAGTATAAAAGGAAAATGTCATTGCTTCAAATTCAAAGGAATAAATATCCTCCCGAGTTCTTTAAATAAGTATATCCACACGTATACAACATAACTCTACTTAATTATATACATGTAAATATTCTATAAAACCAAATTGTCGCTATATTATGTAATTTTCTTACACTATCGTTGTTTCAAATAAATAAAGGGCTTAATTTTGTTGCGTCATTTGATATTTATGGTCAAACGAATCTAAGGCAGGTATATAACTATATATCATACTTTGTTGTCAAATTCAATACCACAAAAAAAATTCAACAAAATAATATTGTTGTACTAATAGCAACTCTATAATGTGAAGGAAACAAGACAAACAAAATTTTCCCACAAGAGTTTGCAATAATAATCTCCCAACCCAGCACGGAGCGTCAGTGGAAGTCTAAGTCCGTGACACTAAGTACCTAATCAACATGCATCTACTACTGCAACTGTTGAAGATAAGCTTCTACATATTTGTTAATCATAGCCAATGCTAACACTTTTTTTTTGCAAAGTCAGAAAGTTAATTTTAATTAGCCTAAACAAATGCGCTAAACGCGCTAATCTAATAGGACTGATGCGGCCAGATGAAGATCTCCGCGGGTGCTGGAAGCAATGGCATTGTACCAGAAGTATGATCTGAAGCACCACCATCGTTGCTCGAGTACTGGAGGTGTGGGAAGAAGCTGTGGTGGTAATAAGGTTGGTTCGCATCGAATGGCAGTCCACAGGGGATAGCTGAAACAGGGGAAATCGCCCCAAAATTGATGCTGTTATTGCTGCTGCTATTGTTGACACTGTTGTGTAGAGTCTGCTGGTACGTATCGTTCAACGACTGTTTCTGCTCCGATTCAAGAGAGATCTTCAAGCGTTTTGCTGCTCCGCCTATCGGGAGTGAACTTTTCATGATGGCCTCAACGTCGTATCGGTTCATTTCGAAATTTGTCACTGCATTCAATCCCCTGAATTTGATTGCTGCTATGTCATATGCTTCTGCTGCTTCCTCCTCTGTAGCTGCAATAATTTAGAAAAATCGCTAAATTAGCGATGGACAACTCGACGAGAGGGAGTTACTCGAATGGTAAGCACCCCTCACTTCCAACCCGAAGGTTGCGAGTTCGAGTCACCAAAGGAGCAAAAGGGGTGGAAGCTCCTAGGGAGGGTAGGAAAAAAAAAGCATGGACAACTCCTATCACTAAACAACAATAATATCTCTCGTTAATCCTATCTAACGACAGATTATCAGAAAACTCTATTAGCAATGAGCTTATTTCACGACATATTAGCAACAAACTTCGTAGCTAATTATGTTTTTATTAATAGATATAATCTAAGAAATGAATCAAAGGAAATTATGATAGTTACCGAATGTTCCCAAGTACAGATCCTTGTTCCCTGCAACACGACCGATTCGTGCTTGCCATCGGCCTTGTTGATGATGCCTGCAAAAGTTCATCACTAGTCAATCAACACGGCTCATGAAATGGGACGAACATTGATCTTGCTCACTCCATACAGGACACGATTAGATATTACACGACAAAATGAGTAGAAGTACTATTCAATTGCTTCGAAAAAAATTCAAACCTTGTCACACCGCGATACATAGAAGCTCCTCTCGAGAAACCACTACTTTTCCTGATATCCATGTACAAAATTCCTATAGAGTATTAATATCGATACCATATGGAAGTAACACAACAACAATGTGGTACGTAAAGGGAAAAGCCCGTGCACCTTCTTAGGGAGGCGATGAATTCTTGCTTCGTCATGTGCTTCATTTCCTCTATTTCTTTGGTATAATCCGAAGCCTGGAAAATATATCAGTTAAAACTAAAGGTCGAACATCCTTCAACGACTACGTAACTTTTCGTGCAAGTAATTTAATTGACCATATGATAAAAGTGTAGTATATTACAGGGAAATTGGTTGTGGCTGTTGTACCCCAATACTTTAGATCCGTGTGACATTTATTTAATTAAAAATACTCTAAAGTTTATCTTTAAAAATATATAAAACACAACAATTGTGAAACATGCGAAGCAATAAAAGTGTGTAGTATATTACAAGGAAATTGGTTGTGGCTGATGTACCCCAATACTTTAGAGCTGCCAAGTCATAAGATCTTGCTGCTTTGTCCTCCTTGTCATATCCACCTATTTCATTATTAAAACTCCAAAATTTTATTGACGTGTCGGATTGTACGACAAAAAAAATTAGAACTTAATATTGAGGCAATTACTTACCTAAGTACACTGCAGAACGGATCCAGAATTTAGAGTTCAGCAAAAAGCAACCACGCCGATAAAAGGGAAAAAAAAGTGAGATAATCATATTAGAAATCAGCTGCAACATAGTCAAATTTTTGCATAAAAAGTGTAAAACACAGAAAAATAAAAAAGATAAAGCAAGGTGCATGCGTATAGAGAAGATAAAAGCTTTAAACATTTGAATTTCTACATGTGATTTAAGCAAAGATAGTGACATGTCTTGCCAAGACAAAGAAAAAAGTGAACAAGTTGTTCCCACTATGTTTTTAATTGATTATGACTCGTGTGGAAATATGAACTTAAACAATTTGTAGCTTATTATTAATAATAAGGTGGCTCGGTGCATAAAGCATCTTGCGTTCACACAAGATCCAAGAAAGGGTTCCACCCAAGCTTACTTTGATACAATCATTAGTATCAACAGATAGCCAAACGACTCTCAAGTGCCAACATGCTACTTAAATAACTAGTATTAGAGTTGTCTAATCCACTATTTGTAGCTAAGTTGCATAGACTCTTCACTTACGATTTGTACCCGTGTCGAATTCTCCAAATATACGCTACTTTCGGAGAATTCCACACGCACTCATAGACATTTTTAAAGAGTCTGAATAACATAGCTTGTAGGTCCACGTGCTACATGATCAATAGCAAATATCAACTATATATACATGTCCAAGGTGTATGAATCCATAATTATAAATAATAATTAAAAAAACCGGCACTTCTTTAAAATTCTCAAGATTTATTTATATACACTAACAGTGCAAGTAATACGTTACTCATCTTATTTGATACATTACTAGTCAACTTTCTCAACATGAGTCAATTCCACGGAAAATTTGTTACCTCCCATCAACACAGATATCGGATAATCTATTCCCAAGACTTGAACATATTGAAATAAAGCTAGTTTTCAGACTTTAGACTAGCTGAGTATGCACGTGGTAATTTAGAAAAAAATGCTACCAAATAATTATATGTTGAAGAAAATGAATAACTAATGGATAATATTTAAAACCTTTGTTTTAAGATTTGATAAGATAAGTATTTTTCAGAATTGGTCAGAAAAATAAATAGGAGAATACAATAATAACCCATACGCACTCTGAAAAAAATGAACAAATTGGCGGCCCAGCTGATCAAATCAGTTGTAAAACTTTGAAGAAAAAACAAAAAAAGAGTACAAGTTGTACATTTAGATACCAGCAATCAATCAATCATCATAAAAGCCTGTTTTTTTCAAAGAAAAAATTCTGGCCACATTAAAGTTCTTATATTGCATGCAACTGTATTTTTATCAGACTCAAAATTGTACAAAAAAAATTTCGATATATTATATAAACGTGTTTTTAACTTGACTTCATTTGATATATATATATGTCCTAACTTTGACTTATAAACAAATAAACACCTAAACAAGTACGAAACTGAACAAATATACACACACATTATACTTGATTCTCCGTATGTATTATGTTACGTAGGACGCGTATTTTAGATATAAATATCAACCGAGTCCAAATTATTTATAAGTGAGTAGTACAATTTATTGAAACAACATACAATTACATACCCCCTTCCATAAACCTTTCACATTAAAATCACAAATATGAAGGGTATTTTTAATACATTTTACATACTATTCAAAAAATTACTCAATGTCAATCAAAATCAGACAAACAAATCGAAGGAACATTTACCTTGACGCCCTTTTCTTGCTTGACCTTCTCTTTTACAACTATTATCCCATAGATGAGCTTCATATCTTCCTGTCCATCTATGCCTGCAAAAAAAAAATCAAAATCAAAACTTTATACTAAAAATAAATTAATTTCAAAACTCATGATTTTCAAACACAAAAACAAAATTACCTTGTTACCCCTCTGTAAATAGAAGTTCTTTGACCAAAAGTATCAGTAATTTTCTTACAACTCCCAGAATTAACAGCAGTAACTATAGCTTTTTCAGAATTTGTATTATTATTAACACCCAAAGTAATTATCGGAGGATAACCCAACTCATTACTGGACTCAGTAGCAAACTCACTCCCCATGACCTGTGAATCATCAACTTCCGATCCCGAGTTCGTCGGCAAAGTCTGAAAACCACCAACCGCCATTGAATAATTATGATTAAGATCTTGTCGTCCATCGTTGAAGTATCCGCCGTCACCGGCGGCGGAGGCGCCGCCCACGCCGCCGCCG
>NW_006239244.1:252819-254540 GCF_000226075.1 Solanum tuberosum | reverse complement strand
GGGGCCGCCGCCGACGCCGCCGCTGTGGTGGTGGTGGTCGTAGATGTGAGTTAACGATGACGAGTCCTGAGTCTCCGTTTCACCGCCGAAAAAATCTTCGAGCTTCGGCGGTGGGTGCTGGTGGTGTTGCTGGATTATTTGTGAATCGACAAATACATTTGGATGATATATTTGTTTTTCACCTCCGGAATACATTAATTCATGTGTTTTAGGAACGTTCATCCATCCTGCAAACAAATTTTTAAAAAAATGTAATTTAAATCACTAAAATTATCTTTATTCAGACATAGCTAAGCAAAAAATGGGGGTTTTTTTATCTATTTTTTATTTTGGGGAAACAATTTTCTGGTAATAAAGTGATGAAAGATTTTTGACAAAAATAGCAATAACCGTAATAAAAGACCACATGGTTGCATTTTTTTTTTTGTCTTTTTCTTACTTTTAATTACTTCTTCCTCACAACAAAAACAGAAATTCCGGAGCAATACTTCATTAATCAAATCTATGAATAAAGTTCATTTATTTTTAGGCTCGATTAATTCAGATTCACATCTCATAAGGCACACTAAAATGTTAAGATTGAACTCGAGACTTGTGATTAAAGACGAAAACACGCTTACCATGTGGGTAAAAGTTATCAGCAAAATAGTATTGATGAGATTCATGAGGCGGAGCAGAAGGAGTATTAGATTGAAGCATAGAAGAGGAAGAAGATGAGTTGAGCATTTCCATTGAAGATAAAGAAAAAGATAACCAGTTATTATTTTCTGGAGCCATATTTATTGAATGTAAAAAGAAAAATAGATCAAAAAAGTTGGATTTATTTAGGATTAATGTGTGTGTAAACACATTTTGGTTCTTGTTTGACTAAAAAGCATGCAAAAATAAAGGGGAAAATTAAAGTAGTAGTAGTAGAAATATTTGGTTAAGGACAAAAATATAAGTGAGGAAATGTGGAGGTATATAATAGGAGAAAAGGGCGGTTTCATCTGCCACGTCCGGCGTAAAATCAGAGGGATGCACTTCAATTTTAAAATTAAGAGAAAGAATATACTCCCTCCATCCCTCCGTTCATCTTTACTTGTTCAGTATATTCAAAATATTTTTTAAGTTTGATGTAAATTATTTATTTTGTCTTTATTTGATAATTAAACCTAAGTATATCCTCAAATTTAGATAGTCAAATAAAGAAGTATTTTATAAGACTATTAATAATTTAGAAATAAAATTAATAATTCGCATTGAGTTTATAATGATTTCAATGCGTCTCTTTATTCAAAATAATTTATTTATTTAATTTTAAAAAATAAGAGATAATTTATTAATTTACACTATTTTATTCTTATTATTAAATACAGAGTATTTATTTTTAATAATTAGATAATTTATAGTTAATAAGAGTAATATAAAAAATTATACAAGTCAAAATAAAAATAAATGGAGATAATATAACAATAATAATATACATGTTATATTCTTACCATCAAAATTTAACATGTATATACAAATCCTGATACGTCTATCTCTACGAGGTAAAAAATTATATCAGCGAAAACTTCTCAACTCAAACTCTAATTATTAAAATCATTCCACTATTATAACTTAAGTTGATCAATAGACAATAATAGTTATGTAGCTATATTGATTTTATGGTGGTCATTCTTAATTTCTTTTAAAAAAAACTTATACTCCTATATTATATATATATATATATATATATA
>NW_006239244.1:184733-252500 GCF_000226075.1 Solanum tuberosum | reverse complement strand
AAAATATATATATATATATATATATATATTTTATAAGTTAATATATAAATGACTTTTGGCAGTGGAGAAAAGAAAAAATGTCTGAAACAAGTTCCCGAATAACCCGGGCTGCTCGATAATTTTTATTTCGTTGGGAAGTAAAATTTCTGGGGTTAAAAGCTGGCAAACTCAAATTTCATTTTTCATTTACATTTTTTCTCAAACTTTGTCGTAACATGAGCCGAAAATTTATTTAGATATTTAAATTATGATTTGTTCTAATTAAACAGATGAATACGTGACAAATTTCAAGTATATTTCAGTTGAAGCTATTGGTACGTGATTAACTGAACTATGTAATGGACGTTTGAGAATATGTATAGAAGATTTTTAGAATTGATTCAAACTCTCTAGTAGAAAATTTTCATCATATGCTTAGGTGTGATTAATTGGAACTAATTGCAATTTTAGTATTTTAATTAAATTTACTAACAAGTTTAAGAGATTGTTAATGTATATAAAACTTTTTTTCTTATCATATGTTTAGGAAGAAATGTTTTTTTCCCAATTTGCTAAATCTTTAATTTCAATATCTACCAGAATAAAAGGCATAAAATTAAAAAAAAAAATTAAAACAAAAAAATTGAATAAAGAGAGTAATTGCTTGTAAAAATATAATTGAGGTAAAACTCGTACGTTGTAACTATTAAAATATCAAAATATTACTAAAATTTGAGAAAACATTAAAATGGGAATCGAATATAGATGAAACCCATCGAGTGTCCATCTGTGCAATTTCAAACCATTAATTAAGAATGTTGATATAAGAATATATCCAATATATATACATTTTTTTGTAAGATTATTGTGTGTTCGTGACCCTTTACCCTAATGGTAGGTTCATTTGCAATATGATTTTTTTATCTTTAATTAGAGACGATTTTAAAATTGAGTAAATTCTGTTATAGATAAATTCAAAAAATTAATTAGATTTCAATACAAATATCATCAATTATACAAATTGAAAACAAAAAGAATTGTTGAGGTAATATCATCAAATATACAAATTGAAAACAAAAAGAATTGTGGGCCTCAACTCAAAATATTTTGAAGTACATTATTTGAACTCATGTCATTTTCAACGTATTCATCTCCATTATCACACTTGTCTTTCATGCCGATTGAAGTGCCCTCGCCTAAAGTCCAAACTCTTTCATTAATGCTATACTATACATTTATTGTTCATGTTAGTCCAAAATTCATATTTTTAGTTTAGTTTAAGGATTTTTTTATCAGAAAATTTGGTCAGAATTTGGCTAGAATGATATTTTATTTATGTTATTTTATTATTTAAAATATTTTTATCCTTTTAACTTTAATACATATTAACTAAAAAATGGAAAAAATATCAGTTTATTTAAAAATAAAAAAAATATTATAGTTTTTTTAATTTTCTGACCAAATTTTTTTGCCATTTAACACTTTCCTTAGTTTAATTTAATATTAGATGACAAATTTATTGGATGATAAATAAAAAACAACAATAGCACTTTTGATCTCACAATTATTATTATATACTTCCTTTCTGTTCAATAATACTTGTCCCTCTATTTTATATTAAGCGAATTCATGAGGTAATTATATAAACTCCCTCTATTTCATATTAAGCAAATTTATGAGGCAATACATAATTATTAAGAAAAATATTTAAGGACATATAACTATAATTTCCATTATTGTTCTATGTGAAACATAAATATAACTCTATAAGATGTAATTCATCTCATAGAAAATAAAATTTCAATAAAGAAAAGGACAAATATGAAAAAAGTTTCAAATAATTCAATTATTTTAAACATGAAAATTTTTTAACAAATCAGTTAATATGAACAGACGGAATATATATTATTGGAGTGTTTCTAGCACCGCATTATCATCAAATACAGAAATGTATTAAACCAACCTTTTGAAAATGAATGACTTACTTTTCTTTATAATCTGGTTTTTTATTTTTTTTAAATCATTTTTCTTCTTTTGACTACACTTCAAAATTTTAGTTTTCACATGACATGTTTAATCCATAAGATTATAAACATCTTTATACATTTGACATAACTTTATTTTAAGAGCACAAAATTAAAAAAAAAATCCTCTTTATTTTTAAAATTTTATGTCAAGTCAAACTAGATCATTTTTTTTTAAAATACTCATTTTTTTTATAAATATAAAAATAATATCACACAGAAATATATAAATGGAACATGAATTTGCAAATGTGGTCAAAGAATTTACCAGTTTCGTTTTTGTTTTTCTGTTCTTTTTCAGTTTTCAACAACTTAATTAATTAAAATCTTTCTGTTTGCATGGGGAATTGTCGATAATTAATTACTTACAGTCTCTGATTACATGAAAAGGTCAAATAATTACTTAATGCTGTAAGCTACACATTTGATTTGAATTTAATTATTTGGCATCATTTAATTAGTTAAATTACATAGATTAATTTCATGATTTTTAACTAATTTGAAAACGATAGTCACTTAATATATAGTTTTATTGAGTTGATAATAGAGGTAATTAGAGTGGTATATAATTTAATTGGTAGGGCCTGGACTTTTGGGAATTATGTCACGTTCAAAGGGAACCAAATTTATATATATAGGCCAACATTTGGGGAAATAATAGAATTTCTTTGATAGTGATAGTTTAACAAAATGCATTATTTGTATTTATTTTGAAAAAATACATGTTATTCACATTTTCAAATACTTTATGTTTTAAAATCACGGAAACCTGCCACTAACGGATGTAGCAAAGTGAATGAGGTTGCTCGTTCCTTAATCAGAAGTTTTGGATTCTAGTTTCGTGTATAAAAAGGTCGTTAATAGTTATTGTATGCAGTGTGAATTCGAAATAGTCGAGTTTCAATATGCAGTGGCGGAATCAGTGAATTTGAAATAGTCGAGTTTCAATAATATGAATATCGAACGTTCGATTAAAAAAATGAATAATATCAAACTTCTTTTTGTGGAGTATTGTATTAAGAGGAACCACGTCAATTTTAATTGCATTGATCCACGAAAGTTAAGTTTGATTCTAATGAGAGTGAATCATCAAATCTCAAATTCTAATTTCGCACCCAAGGGTGTAGCCAACGGTTTTTAATGAATAAGGTCAAAAATTATGAAGTTTTGGGTTTAAAATTTAATAGACATAAAAATAAATCGTAGGTGATTTATAGACTTAATAGACGAAGTTACTTGATATTTATTGTTGATAGAAGATGGTAGATATTCTGTAGAATTAGTCAGCGTGCCTGCAAGTTAATTCAGATACCACGATTATAAAAAAAATGATTTTTTTTTCTTAAATGTTTTCCATCTTGTTGTTCAAATATGTGAAAGTTTCACAACAATAAATTAACAAGACTTTACAGTTTACCGTGGGTTCTTAAACTAAATTTTTTTCCTTGCTCGGCATAAGTTTTATAAAAATTAAAGTTATAATTTTTACGACATAACTTGTGGGTTTTGAATTGGATTCATACACTACTAAAAAAATAAAAATTTAGCGACAAATAAATTTTATAACTCATCGTTAATCCTATTGAGCAACAATTTTTTGTTAGCCATAAACAAAAAAAAAATCTTTTAAAATTTTCTTTTTCCTTTTCCTTTTATTTTTATTTTAGAGTAACTTTACCACTAAACAAAGTGTCTAGCGGTCTCTTATTAAAAATAAAAACAGATATCAATAGGGATAAATGCAAGCAAGGGAGACTAGGTCTTACCTTACCAGTCCTAATGAAGTAATTAACCTCAGCTAACTAACAAGCATAAAAAAAAAAAAAAAAAAAAAAAAAAAAAAAGAGCTACAAGGAACTAGGTATTTTGTGATCACCATAGAGTATGTAAACATTCTATGATAAAATTACTAATAAGGATGCTTAAATAATAAAAAAATATGACAACCAAGAAGAAGATTGAGTTAGCAGCCTCAAACTTTCTTGTACAAATGCATGAATTAAAAAAGATTGATTGTCCATCAAAAGTAACTTGAAGTATTTTTCTCTTGTCTTTTTCTTCAAACCTATCCAACAACACTTGATAATCCATAACTTCTTTATGAATTTATTGGATTTTGTTGAACCTATCGATATTGAAATATGGTTATGTTTTGCCTATCACATTGGTAGGTACCTTGGAACAAACTCTTAGTCATTTTACCGTCTCAACTATGTTGTCTTTCATGTGTCTTATTTTTGCTATTGTTGCTTCCGCTTCTTTGTTGTCTAGGTGATATATCCTCTTCCCTAGCCATTCTATCAAAATATATGTCCAATATATTATCTTCTTTATCTTAATCAAGAGAATCCTCGCCCAAATCAATTGTATTTGACACTAAGGCCCTTGACTTATTCTTCTTTGCAATCACACATTTATGCACAAATTAAGAAAGCTTTTCGACTTAATTTGCTAATCAAAACAGGTTAAGCAGGTGGTGAAACCTGCTCCTCTATCACCAAATCATTGTCATTCTCTGTTGACCTTTCTAACTGTCCAAATTCATCAAGCGACTCCAAAGATTGTGAAGGGATTTTATGAGCCGAGGTGTTCAATGTGACTATGTGTGGTTTATTTGGTGGATTCGCTTTGAATAGCATGACATCTTGATTTTCTTGAATAATCTTAAATACTTCAGGATTAGAAATATATAATGTTGGAGCCATAATATGATCATATTATTCAGTAGCTTTCAATAAAGCATAAAAAATATTCGAACATAATAGGTCTCTTGAGGAATTACAAAATATCTTGCCTCTTCTCACTGTCCTAAAATTTTCAGTCCCATCCTTTCTACTACCTGGAGAATTATTTCAATACGATTACGAAAGGGACCGACTACTAGTTGAATTTTTGTATGCAACCAACGTCCAGAATTTTCAGCATCTTCAACATCAATTGTATTGTCCTGAATCAATTCGCGACACGTCAATCCTAACTCCTGGTGTTCCCCCGACATTTTTAATTGCATTAGACATTAAATTCAACCCAACTTGAGTGCACCTCATTAATAGCAGTTTGTTGGTTATTGCAATATCTTGTATCATTCACACTTTTTTGCTTGTGTAATATCTCTACACATTTTAAGACTTTGAGCTAACTCTTGATCATTTGAAACCTCTAAAATATATTTGTTTTCAGTAGTTGTTTGATGAACAATACTATATGTATCAACATCCATTGAGTCTGCAAGATTTTGCTCAGAAGTGGCAGCATTTGCCATGAACAAATTAGTGATGGATTTGCGAATAAATTCGTAGCTAATATCATTCTTTTATGGTGCTATATCTTAATCACCATAAGTTATGTAGGAATTAAGTGGCATAACATGTTAAGTATGTCTTTTAAGACATAACTAGTGTTATATTATAATATAAAAATATAATTTTATGTCGAGCAAAAATTGTTTGTTCGGTATCAGAGGTATTTTTGGCCACTTATTTGTTACTTCCTCTAGTCACTTTTACTTGTTTAGTATTCTAAAAAGAGATTTTTACTTTTACTTGTTATGTTTAACATATATATCAAGAAAAAATTAATATATTTTTACATTTTATCCTCAACATTAATTACTTATTTTTCAAATTTTAAAACTTATCAATTAAGATAGACATTATGATAAAATATTTATATTAATCATTATTTCTTAATAAAAATATAAAGTCTAAAATAAACAAGTAAAAATAAACGAAAAAAAGTACTTAAAGTACCAAAAGATAAAAATCAACTACTCACAAATATGAGGGAATAAATTAAACACCCCTCCATAAATTAGAAATTTGTTGGAAAGACCCCATGTGAAATTCTTAATATTTCACTTTCGCACTCCATACATTTAAAATCTTTTAATTTTGAAGTCCAACAAAATTCTTTTTTTTTTTAATTTTAAGAACTCATCTTAAATATAATTAGTACAGAAAGTTTAGAATAAACTTCAAGGATTTTAGTAGTGTGCAAACTGAATGGGTGGCATAGATCCATAGCCATTAAAACAACAAGAAAACACTAAGCCCCGTTATCAAGGAACCCTATAAATCTTTTAAATTTAGTTTAATTTTTTGTAAAATAAAAAAAACGAAGGTCTATCGCAAACAATCTTTTACTTTCCAACATAAGAATAAGGTCTACGTACACTCTAATTTCTGCTCTCTTCAGACATTCACATTATGATTTTAATGAATATGTTCTTATTATTGTCGTAAAATTAAGATAATAGTGTCATCCCCCAAATTTTAGGGTATGGTAGGTGTGCAATTTCTAAGAGACAACATTCGACATATATAATACGTATATTGTGTACACTAATATAACACATCGAGCCTGCTAAAATCCCTATTTTTTCTAGCATCCTCACACTAATATACCACTATAGTACTATACAATACATGGACTGTAAAAATACCAAATACCAAGTTATATATTTTGATGGTGTTAAGGTTTTGTTTTGAGGCGAAGCTACAATATTAGGTACGTGTTAAATGAATCAGTATGTTTTGCGTAAACTATTTAGATTAGATACCCTCCCGCCTTTTTGGTATGACTCAAACTCATAATTTTAAAATTCAAAGTGAGTTATTTTTAATATTCGAGCAACTCCCTCTTGTCGGTGGGTGACAAGTCTTTTTTTTTTGAAAAAAAACTGATCTTAGGCAATTAATTCGCCACTTTTAAGTTAGATCTGAATTTTAAGTTAAGTTCAGTGTTCATTTTTTTTATATGATAGTAGAGTAGATCCACTCATTTTCAGTGTTGTGAGTTGTGCGTGCAAGAGTGTTGAGTCCCACACCGTTCCTTTGGAAAGTAAATTTATCTCCTTATAAATTTTTTTTACCATTTTTCTCTCTTGATCTAGCTTTAAAAGTTTATTTAAGTTTAATATTCAATTCTTTTATCATAATTTTATATTAAATTTTTTATTTAATATATATAATTAAATAATTTAGTTAAATTTAATAAGCAAAATACATAATAATCCAATTTCCTATAAACTAATTTTTTTGAATTCAAAGTAAGTACATGCCGTACAAGTGGTCAAAAGTGGATTTATCCCTTTTTTTTAAACCTTTGCTAAAAAATCTATACCTGATATTTGTATTTGAGGTCCGACTAATCTCAAATTATTAGAAGATGGTATATCTAACAAAAAAAATTCTTTTTTTAAAAACTTTAACACCTCTAATTAAAGACGGAAAAATCTCAATCATTTCACCACGATTCATGTAACTTTGCTTTCAAGGGAGTTTAATGAAGCCAAAATACGGATTTATTTGTCATTTAGCCATCCGTGAAGAGAATTGGAAATTTTGGACGTTAATGGCAGTAACCAAATCTCCACGTTGCATGAGATACGCAACACGTAAATATGGAATTATTCGTTTAAAAAGGCGGTGCCATGCTGTTTAATTTCTAATAAATTAACCAATTTAAAAATTAAAATAAAAACAAATAGTATCACTTAATTGTATTTTTTTAATTTGAAGTGTATGAAAGAAAGATAAGTACATAACTGGTATTCACAAAATTAGTGGAAACGTAGCATCAAGTGCAAAAAATAAAAATAAAATCACATAATTTAAGTAAACATGTATAACCTATGAATTATTGAAAGGAGATTTTTGAGTTTTTAAAAATGGCGCTGTACATAGTTTATGGATTTATAAAATTTAGTAGTTTTTGTATAGATTTTATATTTTTATTATTAATAAATATGTGATTGTATACATATTTAATATTATATATTAATTTGAGATTATTACGGTTCATAAATTTAAATTATGAATTTGTCCTCCACTAAAAACATCGTTCTTCTCACATAACTTCATACTCTTTCTACCCAAAATTAGGAGTTAATATCTCAAATGGTCACTCAACTTTGAATAGTTCACTTAAAAAGTCACTCAACTTTGAGTTATTCACTTAGAAAGTTACTCAACTTTATTTTATAACTCAAAAGTCACTCAACTATTGGTGTTTCACTTAGAAAGTCACCCAACTATTTATATTTTACTTAGAAAGTCACTTAATCAATTTAAATAATTTTTTCATTAAATTTTGTAAAAATACAAAAATAATTAAACTATTTTAAAAAAATAAAAAAAGATGCTTATTTTAATTATTATATTGAATTTTGTTGAAATATAGTTTTTGTTTTTACCTTTTCTGGAAAAAAAAATAGTAGAAGATTGTAACTGCCAGTTTTTTTTAATTTCTTCTTATCAATTCCAACCTTTCTTTTTGATAATTTTTTAACAATTTAATTCTAGTTTTACAATTACTAAAACGGAAAAGTTTTTTTTTTTTGAAGGGGGGGAAGGGGGGTCAATTGCTGCTCTACGTTTTTTTAGAAAAAATATAATTAAATAATTGAAACGGATTAATCAGATAATTAAAATAGATATCTTATAATTTCTTTAAAATAGTTTAAGATAAAAATGAAAAAATTATTTAAATTGATTGAGTGACTTTCTAAGTGAAACATAAATAGTTGGGTGACTTTCTAAGTGAAACATCAATAGTTGAGTGACTTTTGAGTTATAAAACAAAGGTGAGTGACTTTCTAAGTAAACAACTTAAAATTGAGTGACTTTCTAAGTGAACTATTCAAAGTTGAGTGACCATATGTGATATTAACTCCCAAAATTAGTGTCATTTTAATAAAAATAACGTTCATCAATAAATTAGTCTAATAAATATAATGTGGTTTACTAAATTATCCCATTTTAATAATTGTTTCATTACTTTTCCCGTTTAAAGTTGCAGTATTTAAATACATTCAGGTATGAACATACATTATTCTCAATATTCTTCGTAAAAAGTATAAATTTCAACTTTTTAACCAAACACCTACTATAGACGATTGAACTTCTCAGTCCAAAAATATTAAATACTTTTATATTTATTTACATGAATTTAGCAAAGTAAAATTCGAACAATCATCAAATTTGAAAATAGAAAGTATTTGACATAGCTAAAAAAAATCTTGCATTCAAAGCAACAAGTATTTTCCACATGTTATTATATAGTTCAAGTTCCAAAATTTCATTGTGATCGTCCTAAGAAATGGGATGATGAACTAATCCCCATGGAATGTAAATATTATTTATTAATTCTTTTGAGTATTCATCCAGCAAAGAAATTTCAATTTGTTCTAGATATAAAATGTAATTAATTCAACTTAACTTATAGAACTAGAAAATACTATATCCTTTGTTACTTTTTAGTTGTCATGTTACGTTTTTTTAAAGTCAATTTGACTAATTTTCAAAGTTAAATTAGATTACATTAATTCGATATATATTAAACTAAAAATTAGATATTCAAAAACTATACAAAAAATACTGTAATTTTTCGCATACCAATATGATGAAAAAATACATCATCAAATGTTAGTCAAAATTCTTGTCGTTTGATTCAGTGGCAGAAAATTATATATAGTAGATGTCGAACGATAAAAGTTATTTTATACATGGTTAAAATAACTTATTAGGTATATATAGTAGATGTCGAACCCCCTCGGTGGAAAATTATATAATTTATACATGGTTAAAATAACTTTTTAGGTATATATAGTAGATGTCGAACCCCCTTCGGTTACCTCGTGTGTCTATTTTTTCAGATTTTGAACTCCCTTATTGAAAATTCTGGCTCCGCCACTGGTTTGACTTTAAAAAAGAAAACCATGACAACTAAAAAGGAACGGAGAGAGTAGAATATTACCATAAATTATGCACTAATGCATTTTTATCCTTCTTGAAACTAATTATCATATCTCTAAGATTTACGATCTAGAATTCATTGGTTAATTAATTAGACTCGTTCTACTCATCAAAAATCATTCAAAAAACATTAACCTAGAAAAGTTTTATCATTTTAAAAAAAATTATATACAATATACATCTAGGTTTATTTTATCAAAACAAATTGAGTATGAGAACATTTGGCTTTTCTTGTGAGATGTATATGCAAGTCACAAGCTTATGACCATAAATAGCTTATTTAAAATGATGATAAACAAGCAAAATTGTTGTCACTCACATTAGAAACAAGGTATACTTATTATGAAAAATCCAATCATAACTTTTTTTTCTTAATTAAAGTCATCGACTCAGGTTTCACCTTTCATTATAATGAGGTTCGACATTGACCTCTATCTTATTTTTTCATAAAAGCAAAACAGGTATATACAAACAACAAGTTGTGTACTTATCACGCAAACTAAAACAATATATTATATAAGTAACTATCTATCTTCGACATATATATCTAATTCTACGATCAAGAGATCTATCCCAATTTAAATTAATTGAATTTGAATATCAACAATCTTCAAATGAATCATTCTTGTAATAATAAATTACTTAATTAAATTATCTCAGAATTTTATATATATATATATATATATATATATATATATCTGTAATTTCTCACTTTTTAGAATGAAACTCTTAAATGTTGATTATAATAATATGTATAAGATTAAGTTAACCTAATTTGCAGGAGAAATGGAGGTTGATCCAATAAAAATACTTGGAATTAGGAAAATGGGTTCCCCCCTCGGGTTTGCCATTGAGCCGACCCACCCGGACCAAGTTGCACCTTTTACGTCCCTTTGGTTTTGAACCCAATATTAATTAATTAATATTAATAAATAAATAAATACACTTGCTTTTGTTTGAAGTTTGAACCAACAATCAAAGACTTGGTATTTAATTACAATCGTTACTCCCTCCGTCTCATTTTATATGTCACCTTTTTATTTGCACTTCCATTAAGAAATGAGGTAATTTTACCCTTATGCCCTTATTTAATATTTTCTTCAGACAACTTTATAATAAATGATAAATAAGTTAGATTTCAAAAATATAAATTCATTTGGATGACTATTTAAATTTTAGAGTTTATTTTTGGAGCCAATTTTTTTCACCAATTGATCCAAAAAAATTTAAAAATCAAGTTTTTCCCACCTCAATTTTCCTATATATTTTGTGATTTTTTTTTTTTTAATATTTTTATATATAAATTCTTAAAGCAAACATGACCACATCACAAAATTCCTTTGAACTTTTTGAAATGTCATCTTCCTCGATAAAATTTGTTGAAGCTTCAACTTTCAAGATTATTTTTGAATCTTTTTTATCTTTTATTTTAAATTTGTTTGTTGATATTTTTTTTTCAAAATCAGATTTTATAGAATAATTAGTGAATAAAGAAAGTAGTTAATTAATGAATGAAGTACTCTCCCAATTAAATTAACTACTTATAGATTTCCTAGGTTAGTCAAGTAAATACATTTTCAAGATTAATTAATTAATCTATCAAGGGTATAATGGCAAAATATGATAGTTTATGCATAAATTTTATAAAATGACATATATTATGGTCAAACTATTTTTAGAAAGTGATGACATATAAAATGGGACGGAGGGAGTATTACATTATAAATTAAGGTAAAAATTAGTACTCCCTCCATTTCAAATTAATTGAATTGTTAAGGTGTTTTTCACTCTTTAAGAAAAGAAGATTAAAACATAAACTAGGCATAACTTTTCATTTTTACCCTTATTAATTATTGTCAAATTTATGATTAAAATAACTAAATATTAATTAATCACTAATTCCAATACTAACTAATGAAGGGTAAAATTGGATGAACACTCTAAAAGTGGTCTTGAAAACTGAACAATTAAGTTAATTTGAAAAATTAAAAATATCTCAACAATTCAATTAATTTGAAATGAAGGGAGTATGTATTAGTTAACTACGATTTAGTCTTTCGAAAATAGTCCATCTAGCTATCTCTACGAGGTTATGGTAAGGTCTACATACACTTTCTATAAGGTGCATAGCCACCTTAGAATTTCCAGTTGGACACTCTTCATCGGAAAATTACGTTATATATATATGTCAAATTTTATATTTAAAAAATATATATTTAAAGTTAAACATTTTTGACAAAAGCTTGCCATCAGCGTAGTGGTAATGAATGTCCATTTGAATGAAAGATTTCTAGATTTGAATGCCAAATAGCACAATTTTTTTTTGTTTTATTTTGACTGCCACACACTTTTTTTTCACTTCGCTTTTCAACTCTTGTAAAATTGACTAATTTTCTTACTATCTTATCCTTATTCATTTTCTTATTTCCACAAATACCCTTTCTAAGAAAAACCTCAGAATTCCCTCTCCATTTCATTTTGCAATTTGTCTTTTTCCTTGTAACTATACTTTTTTTATTCCTTTCTTTTTTCTGTAAACAATTTTAAGTGTATTTTCAAGAATTGATGTCGCGTTACCTTGTCGAATTTATCTGAACAGAATATTTTAGCGATGAAGCATAGATTTATACATAAATATCCTCTTTTGCTTCGTATGATCCATGTCATTGGACCATGTGACAACAGACGTGGATGTATACTGGACTACTAATGTGAATTATTACCAACAAAAAGAATGAAATTATAATATTAATTTATTAAACACAAATATTATTATTTTAAAAAAAATTAACTAACCCCCTTACAACTTACAATTAAAAAAATGGAGTGAATTGAACTTTGGCACACGCAATCTTATATAGCTTCATTCAACAAGTTGGAAGTGCCCACTTGGAGATAATTAAACACTTTAAATATAATCATATATAATTAATCCAACTTGAAGTTTATCTTTAGAAAACAAAAACAAATAAATAAAGGAAAAAAAACAAAAATATTATTATTTTATTTTTAAAAAAAACAGCTGTGAACAAAATTATTAACGTTAATTAACTTTTTCTTCCATGTGGAAGAAATCTAGCAAAAGTTAAAAATGAACTGAACAGAAGTAACATGCAATTACTTACCTCCTGTATATTCATCACTAGTAATTATCCTTTCCCAATCATCTTTTTCAAATGACGGAGTCAGAATTTTCACTATATAACTTTAAAATATAAAAAAAAAAAAAAATTTAAATTAAAAAATTTAACATCTATTATATATTATAAACAATAATTTTAATCACATATAAATAATATATTTTCTATTGATGGAGGTTTGAATTAACCAACTTTATTTATTATTTTTTACTTACATAATTATTTCAAATAATTTACCCATAAAAAATTATATTCAGATGAAAAGAAAGCACTCACATATACTTTATTCATTAGCAAATTTATAAGCTTAAACATGAAGTACGTGAATTTGTGATTTCTCTAGAAAAATAAATATTTATGTCTATTTTTCTTAAAATGATATGATTTTATCTGGTAGCAAATAGCATCCATACAACAAAAAAACTAAATGATACACTTAATTGAATATTGATTGAATATTGAGTTATTTAAAAAAATTAAGTATTTAATTCTCATATATACTCTCTCTCTATATATATACTTACGTGTATTCCTTGGTAATTTCACCGGCTATTTCCAATCAGGCTTGTTATATCTTTATTATGTTACTAGATATTTATTATCTTCCACTTATACAATCATACTGAATCGATAACTTTATTAATTTTTTTTAAAAAAATAAAAATATCACCTAATATTTTTACCTCCGCGTAAAATCCTCCCCTCCCTCCTCCTCACACTTGTTTATGGGTATATAATTATAGTTAAAGAGATGATAAATATCTTTATGTCCATTAGACTCAAATGTAATTTGACCTTTGACCAAAAAGGCACGTGCACTGCATCTTTGACTCAAATATCTCGATGCTTCTTGGGACAAACACGCACGTGCACTTTCTGTCTTTTTGGAACAACTCAATTTTTTTTTTTAATTAACACCCCTTATAATATGCTACTTATTTAATACTTACTAATTATTAACTTTGTTAAAATTGGGTCTATTTTAATTAATTAACATAGGATAGGATCCTCTGCCAGCCTCAGTAAACAGACAGAATTTGGATTCATCACATATGTGGTGGTCCCATTTTTATTCACGACAATAATAATAAATTCAGTATAATTATATAAGTGAAATTTGATGATAATAGGATACACATATCTTACTATTTTTATGGGATAGAAAAAATATTTCCCAAGCATGATTGTTATTGGAATAATATAACAATAAAATAGTAATACAAACAAGAGATAATAATACATATTGAAGAATTAAAGATTTACACACGTTCATATAAAAAATAATCTTTAGTGGCAATTTATTAATGGAAATAGATTAATTGCTGCTAAATATATATTTTTAGTGGCAAATAACACTCTTTATAAATGTCTCCAAAAATAATAGAGACATTGAAATTAAAGACAATTAACTAATGTATGTAAAGACTTTAATATTTTTTATTAATGTGTATATTTATTACCGTTAAAAACTGTGTTTATTGTACTGACAACTATTAAAGTGGTCCAACTTTTATTGAAGGCATAGGAATTTTATAGATTTTCGATCAATTATTGGTATTAAGATTTATGGACAACATAAGATTTTGTTTGGTTCTATAAAATGAACATGAAATCTTCAATTGTACCTAATTGCATTTTTTTTAAAAATGAAGTAGAATAGGTCAATATTTTAAAAATACCACATCCAATAAGCGCAATTCCTAGAGAATAATATAATATTTTAAAAATACTACATCTAATAATCGAAGTTATTATGGAGTTTGAAATTTCATAGGTGAAACTCCATAAGTTTTTACTGTGAAATTTATAGTAATAATTCTTTTAATTATAGTGCAAACAATGATCAATAAACGCTATTTTTTTCTACCTTTTGTGTCATAATGCAATACTGGGCCGAATATACTGCTCGCAAAATGGACTTTCAACTTTTATTTGGGCTTAAACAATAGTTTCGTGTCTTGTATTCGATGTTAGGCCCATTTAATCTTGTAATGCTATAAATGGTTTGGAACAACAGTAATCTAATGGGTTATTTACACATTTGCGCTTCATAACAAATAACTTTTTCGTGGGGTATAAGTTTATATATTCGTATCTTAATATCCTATAAGTTATGCTTGGGCAAGACTTAAGTTTCTAAAGAACTTATGCTTCACTAAGCATAACGCATAAGATTGATTACTAAATGTTAAAAATTAAAGATCAGTCCATATAAATGGTTGGCCAATCTTTCTTACTTTTAAAAGGAAAATTATCCAAATCAGATAAACTTATATAGAAAATCTTATTAGTTCAGTTGGTTGACTATTTAAAATTTTACTTTGTTGGTCAGAGTTCGTTTTTCCACTTTGTGATCTTATTCCCTGTTTCCCTTTCCCTATCCCCAATTATATATTAAAAATAAATAAATATATACACTATATAATAGTTTTGATAAATTACCAAATAATTGTCTAGATATGGAAAATTCTTGGTAGGTAGTGTATCTCCCGAATGGGGTTCTATCCGGCACAAATATGAAATAGTCATACTTCAATATAGGTATCAGACATCGAGTGAAAAAAATAAAAAAGATATTATCGAACAACTACATTTTAAATTTTATAGCAAATACTCAATATACTTGTGTACCCTTATTTCAAGTCATATTTTATATTCTGTATTTATTAGTTTAACAACCATTTTTTCCGCCACAGTCTTGTGAATTAGAGAGATCTTTGATTTGTTTGTGGGTATTGCAATGTATTCATCTAATGTGATTTATGCCATACAAAAATGTTCAAAATTTTGTTGATTGAATTTTCGATTGTAGATATGGAATCGAAGCTTGCTTTGGTTTATTTACCTATTTTGAATTTCTTCTGAAGTTGTTCCCATCAATGTATCTCTAAATGACATTGTAAAATGTATCGTTCCTCGTGAATGTATCTTCTATAGGTAATCGTTTTCTTTCAAATATATGTTGATATTGTTTTTACTATCAATAAAGTGATATTCAAGTGATTCTTTTGGTGATGAATATAATTAGATTGAGATGATTTTTGGTTATGATATAAATGTATTTCATAGCATATAAGTATGATATACTTAAATATGGTGACATACACAAGTGTGTGTTATACGTATGTATCAGACATCGAGTGGAAAAAAAAGAAGATATTACCAGACAACTATATTTTAATTTTTCTAGCAAATACTCAATATACTTGTGTACCCTTATTTCAAGTCACATTTTATATTCTGTATTTATCAGTTTAACAACCATTTTTTTCACCATTGTCTTGTCAATTAGAGAGATCTTTGATTTGTTTGTGGGTATTGCAATGTATTCATCTAATGTGATTTATGTCATACAAAAAATGTTCAAAATTTTGTTGATTGAATTTACGATTGTAGATATGGAATCGAAGCTTGCTCGAGAGGAAAATAAAAAAAGATATTACCAAACAACTACATTTTGAATTTTCTAGCAAATACTCAATATACTTGTGTACCCTTATTTCAAGTCACATTTTATATTCTGTATTTATCAGTTTAACAACCATTTTTTTCACCATTGTCTTGTCAATTAGAGAGATCTTTGATTTGTTTGTGGGTATTGCAATGTATTCATCTAATGTGATTTATGTCATACAAAAAAGTTCAAAATTTTGTGATTGAGTTTACGATTGTAGATATGGAATCGAAGCTTGCTATGATTTATTTACCTGTTTTGAATTTCTTGTGAAGTTGTTTCTATCAATGTATCTCTTAATGACATTGTAAAATGTATCGTTCCTCATGATTGTATCCTCTATAGGTAATCGCTTTCTTTCAAATATATGTTGATATTGTTTTTCCTATCAAATAAAGTATAAAGTGATATTCAAGTGGTTTTTTTGGTGATGAATATAATTAGATTAAGATGATTTTTGGTTATGATATAAATGTATTTTATAGCATACAAGTATGATACACTTAAATATGGTGACTTACACAAGTGTGTGTTATGTATATATTGGACATCGAGAGGAAAATAAAAAAAGATATTACCAAACAACTACATTTTGAATTTTCTAGCAAATACTCAATATACTTGTGTACCCTTATTTCAAGTCACATTTTATATTCTGTATTTATCAGTTTAACAATTATTTTTTCCGCCATTGTCTTGTGAATTAGAGAGATCTTTGATTTGTTTGTGGGTATTTCAATGTATTCATCTAATGTGATTTATGTCATACAAAAAATGTTCAAAATTTTGTTGATTGAATTTACGATTGTAGATATGGAATCGAAGCTTGCTTTGGTGTATTTACCTGTTTGAATTTCTTGTGAAGTTGTTACCATCAATGTATCTCTAAATGACATTGTAAAATGTATCGTTCCTCGTGAATATATCTTCTATAGGTAATCGTTTTCTTTCAAATATATGTTGATATTGTTTTTACTATCAAATTAAGTGATATTCAAGTTGATTGTTTTGGTGATGAATATTATTATATTGAGACAATTTTTGGTTATGTTATAAATGTATTTCATAGCATACAAATATGATACACTTAAATATGGTGGCATACACAAGTGTGTGTTATATGTATGTAAAATATAAAGTGTATATTGTATGCATTCCCATTATATGTGTGGTGTTTTGGGGGTGTATTGAAGTGTATTATATATGCTAATACAGCTCATACATAGCGTGTGTATAATATATCTTGTTTGAGTGTGAGTCTAGTATATCTAATAAAATTGTATATGTATTGAAGTGTAGTATATGTGCTAATACAGCTCATACATAGCATGTGTATGATATATCTTGTTTGAGTGCGAGTTCAGTATATCTAATAAAATTATATGTGTATTGAAGTGTATTATATGTGCTAATACAACTCATACATAGCGTGTGTATAATATATCTTGTTTGAGTGCGGATCTAGTATATCTAATAAAATTGTATATGTATTGAAGTGTAGTATATGTGCTAATACAGCTCATACATAGCGTGTGTATAATATATCTTGTTTGAGTGCGGATCTAGTATATCTAATAAAATTGTATGTGTTCAATTAGATTTAGCGACAATTAGAATGTATCCAACAAATACAAAATGAATATATATAATAGATACAACAAATCCAAACGAACAAATACAAAACGAGCATATACAACTCCAAGATAATAGCTTTTGAATCACAATTAGACACAATATAGCTACATCTGATAATTATGCTCTAAACTATAGATTTTTATGAAATTTCTTCTTTTAAAAAGTGTATTTTAGAAGAATATTTCTTGAGAAGGCTTACAACAACTTCATCAGACTTGCAATCAAGCAAATAACTTACAAGTAACTCAAAATAGACATATTGCAAACAACTCAAACAAACCTACTTAAAAAGCCTATCTCAATTTTTCCAGACTTGCAATCAAATAACTTACAAATAACTTAAACAATAGATTGTAAATAACTCAACCAATCAAATTGCAAGCAACTTCTAAATAATCTTGCAACTATTTCCTAAAAAGCCTTGCAATAACTTATTTTCTTCTATTAACAAAACAACTAATTCAATTCATTAATTTATATATCAATTCAAAATTAAATAATTTAACATTCTCATATTATTTATAAAAACTAAACTAATGTATAAGATTATGTCACCTAAACTATACTCTAATAACTCTTAAAAAATCAAAATAATAACACCTTCCTATATTTCGACAATGTACATAATGAGCTTCTTTGACCATTTTCTCCTCTCCTTTTTCACATTCTAAACCAAAAAACCCGACAACAAAACCCACCCGGCCCGATCACCATCGAAACCGTAACTGAGAAACCGAAAAATGGCGTTGCTCGGCGACGACGGCCGAGGTTACGAGCTAGCTCTGAAACTGGAGAGTCACGGCGTATGGCGTTCATGGCTCGGCGATTCACTGTATACCAATTTCATTCCTCTTCTTTCTTCTCCTTCTACTTGGGATTCTTTCATGAGAACAGACGATGCAAAAACTAGGGTTCAGATTCACCTACAGCTTCGTGTTCGTGCTCTCCTGTTTGATAAAGCATCTGTTTCTCTTTTCCTCCGATCCGATAAACCGCCGACGTCAATTCATACTGCTTCTATAATTTCGAAGCTCAATCCAAATTGTACGCACTTTCATAAGCATTTGAATTGCATTGTGTGTTTTAATTATTATTTTTTGAGTTTTGTAGGTTAATTGTTTTGCAATTGCAGATTTGCAATTACATGGTGATGATGTGTATTTTACACTTGACAATTGTTCGCAAGATGAGGCTCAACAGCGTGAAGGTGTTTCTGGTACAAGCACTGTGTTATCTAAGGTAAAAAATACTTGTTTTCTTGTGAATTTATTAACTTTAGTAGGTATTGTTCATACAACAACAACAACAATCACATATCTAGCCTGGGGAGGGTAGAGTGCCGTAGACGTTACTCCTACCTTAGAGGTAGAGAGGTTATTTCTGATTGACCTTTGGCTCAAGGGAAAAATAGTTCAAACCAGTCCATAATAGGAAGTATGTGAAATAGAATAGATAGTAACAAAAACAACAAATACTAACAGAACAGTAGCTACAATAGGAAGTTAGTGGTCATATTAGTTTATTAGATGCTGAAAGAACTATGTAAAGCACGATACGTGGGGGTATGAAACCGCAGCTGGAACAGGATTACTTTTTCTGAAGTTGATGACTTACTGTTAGTATGAATGGTGACTGGAGAATTTTCAATCAGAGAAATTAATAGTTTTTTGACTCATGAAGGAAGGGAGACAGGAAAAGGGTGGTCCTATTGTTGTTAGTTGTTACATGTATCACCTCTCTCTTAAGTCTTAAAAGCTCGCTAGAAGGCGGAGTGTAGATAAATGTTTCATTTTGTATGGTTGGTGTGGGAGAAAATAGGGTGTAGCCGTGGAGATGGCTATTGATCTAAAATCCATGATTTTGTTTGGTTGCTTTTTCTGATTTTGTTAATATTTAGCATGACTCACATTCCTTACATTTTTTCAGGTCCAATCTAAGTCAAATTTTGGTGCTGGATCAAGATATAGCGAGTCAGAAGCTGATGCAATGTCTCAGAGGTTGAAGCTTGATGATTTACCTGAAACATGGTATAACCAGTTCTTTGAAAAATACAAAGCAAGTAAATCATATAGGCTACAGTTTGGTGACAGTGAAACAGAAAAGCGAACACCTGAACAGATGTCCTTTTATCGTAAAGTTGTTGAGAATCACAAGAGACGGCGTGTAGCTTTTAAAGTAGATCAGAACATTGGTTTTGGCATGTTGGATGATGGATCAAACCTGCAATCAAACTCAATTTTAGATAACGACAACCCATTTTTTCCTGAAACAATATCTGCCATGAATTGTGTTCCTGATAGTGCAGTCCTGCGGACAAGTCAATTGAAAGAGAACCAGAAAGTGGAGTTTAACGGGGTTCTAGATACTTTACCCCAAATAATGACCAAGAGTCCTATTATGATTGAGAGGCTTGGTATTAGACCAGAGTACCTTAGCATGGATCAAGGCAGCAATCAAAATCTTGGAAAGAATGGTGCAGAGAGGAGTAAGAAATGTCTAGGTGAAATGCAAGCACTAAAGTTATCACAAAAGGTGATGGCACGATTGCTGGGAAATGTGGGTTTTGAAGGCTCATCTGAAGTTCCACTAGATGTCTTGACTAAATTCATGAGTTGCCATATTCGTAAATTAGGTTCTACCTTAAAACTCCTTTCTGATAGCTACAGAAAGCAGTGTTCAGCTATGGAACTTCTCAAGATGTTTCTCCATACAGATGGACATAGGTTGGTGTGCACTTCTTCATATGATATTTTCAAATGTTTGATATATTCCTCTTCACTTTGCTATAATCTCTGTTTATGATATTTTCAAATGTTTGATTTGTTCCTTTTCACTGTGTTATATTCTCTATTTTTTTTCATGAAGTATGAAAAATTGGGTTTTGTCATACTACAATGCAAGGTTTAACCTCTTAAAAGAATTGGGCTTCAAGTATTAAGGCAAGAAAATCAGGCCTAATTGCGGTAACATATTTGCCAAAGAACATAAAAAATAATGTTGCCTTTTCTTTTAAAAACAACGTTCCTGCTGATTAAACAATAAAAAAACTTTCCTGGCGATTAGCTGTGCACTTTCATGCACATTTTATGCTCTTTAGATTATGTATTTCTCATGAAGCTGTTGCTTGTTGAAGTATGTGAAATCCGCAATGTTTAAGATATCAGAGCAACATCTATTCAGTGATCTTCATAGTTAGGTGAAAGTTGTAATTGTTCTAATAACTTATTCATTGTGGTTTCTGTACAAAAGTTTGCCAAGATGGGAAGAATTTCAATGTAGGCTTTACCCACCTCAATTGGGAATTGCTGGTGTTAGAATTATTGCTTAAACTCATCCTCGACTCTTAGGGGTTGTGTCTGCATTTGATGTCTGTTGCAAATCCAATCATATACATTATGAAAGTATGGTCTCAGTAGTTGACTCTTTCTTCCTCTGTGAAAATGTTAAAGCTCATCCCTTTCCAGGAGACTCTTCTGTGTTTTGTCCGACGTTCGTTTCTGCCGTTCCGTTGTGCTTTATAGTATGAGACCTGAATATGCTTTGGATGAGTTTGGAGCTGATACATGAATCTCTTGTTATTGAACTTAGCTAAAACGGATGCAATCTATTGAGTTGTTTCATGGATTTTCCTTTTTTGCTCCGTCATTCTAGGAAGTTTTCGTCCATGTGAATGACACAATAGTCATACCAATTATACCCTTATATCTCACAAAATAGACTGTAAAAACGATGACTTTTGGAAGTTTTGATTTCTCTGCATCTCCCTATATACTTATACATAAATAACTGATAATGTTGATACTCTCTCTCTATTGCCTTATAAAAGAACAATAGTTTATTTCTCCCCTATCCCTTTCAGTATCTAACCCATTTTCCTTGTTTTGGCAGTAATCTTGCGATGTTATCTGCACTTGTGAAGGATAATACTAGGAATGTTGTGCAACAAACTCAGCAACAAGTACATGGATTCCAACAACAGTTGCAACCTCAGCATGCATCTGCCATTCGACAGTCACAGCAGGTACGTCGATTTGTTGTCAGTGGTATCCATCAAGTCATATTGATGTTGTCATTCTTGCTATTATGCGGTTCACTTCTGCAAATTGGTTTGCATGTACAATTTTGTATTGGTTAGTGAAAAGCTTTTTCAGGAGATCAATCTTTGCAGTGAGATGCATTATTTCTAATTTTTTTTTTCTTTTATATGTGGAATTATCATACTGGACAAAATAAGTAGAAAGACTGAAGAAGATGTGCTGAGCCATTTGAATTTTAGGGGTTATTTAGTAGTCAGTACGTGTGACTACATGCGATTGGACTGGGTAGGATATCTCCTTCCACTAGATTGGATTGTATGGAAGGATTATATTTGAGATTATTACTCCTGTCCTATGTTTGGTTGCAGCACTACTTTAGGGATATCTTGTCCCTGGGCTTTAGTGGTGGTAAGACCACAATTGTGTGGGTTAGGCACATCTCAAAGGCTCGAACCTTGTCGCAAACAAAAGCCTGGTATTTAAGTGGAGAAGGGTAGAGGGACGAGCCAATTATCCACCAAGTTCTGAACCATTTGCCATCGGCTCTCGGGGACATCTCGATTATCAAAATTAATTTAGCGATATTTCATCAGTAGTCCCATCTAGTGATTAATATGATGCTGGGATTAAATTTTAAGTTCCAAAAATACTCTTGGAACAAATTTTACTATTTCTTTTCTCATAATTCACTTTCCATCTCAGGGATCCAATTCCATATATTGAATAGGAAAGCATCACCAATAAAAAAAAACTTCCACTTATATTTGACAAACTATAAGAAAAAAATTGATGCACTACAAAATAAAGAATACAAATGAACTATTAAGAAACTGTCATAAAAACTTTGGAAAATTTGAAGTAAATAGAGTTTTAACATAATGCAAAAAGTAAAAAATATCTAGTGAAACAAGAAATTACATGATATGAAGTGTATGAAAACTAGTTGCAAAAGTCCCTTCTAAAAATAAAAAAAACTAGTTGCAAAAAAGTTGTGCTTGAATTTTCCCAAGAAAACAAAGGAAATTGTAGAAGAGCAAGTGGGTGCTGAAGTTGTGGGCGGATGGGTTACATCTTGTAGCTGATGTTGGAGGAGAAAGGGTTGGGGGTGGTAAGGCAAAGGTTGAACGGTAGGTGATTTGCAATGTTAGAAGAGGGAGGAGATTTTGGGGGCTGATGGAGAGGTGTAGTGAGTGAACAGGAAAAGAGGATTAGGACCGGAAGAGACACGGGGAAAGAAGTTTTTGCTCGAAGCCTTTTGCATGTTAGGGGCATAAGTGTCTTGTTACATCATCATCAACTGGTATTTTTGTAACTAGGGTGGTAAATCAAAGTATTACGATAAAAGGGAATACGACAATGGGGTAAACATGTTAATTAATACGGGGAGCACTACAGAGCATCCATGGAAAAGAAGCATAACACAATGAAATAATACGGTAACCTATGTTGCTCGGACTTTTCTAAAATATTGATAGGTACGTGTTGGATACTATAGAAATAGTGCATGTTTGGAGGATTTGACATGGGTGTGACAACATTTTTGAAGAGTCCGAGCAACATAGGCGATAACTGAAATTACAATACATGTATGCAACTAATACTACTACAGACACAAAGCTCCCACCAAGCCTAAATCCACCGAGAAGCGAGTCAAAGTTCAACTACCTACTAACCTTCTACTCTAATTTGTGACCTCCAAGCCCTCCTATCATGTCCTCGGTAAGCTAAAGCTTCCATGTCTTGTGTAGTCACCTCTCCCCAATAGTACTTCGGCCTACCTCTCCACTATATCCAATCTCTCGCACCTCCTTACTATGTCCAAACCATCTCAGTCTCGCTTCCCTCGTCTAGCCCACCACTGAAGCTATTCCGTCCTTGTTGGTCTAACCACAACTCCGTAGAGCTTACATTTAAGTTTATGTGGTAACTTGTTATCACATAAGACTTCGAAAGCGAGCCTCTATTTCATCCACCCCGCACCAAAATACTAAAGTAAATTTATATGTACATATATAGTTGGAACTCATCCACTTTCTTTTTGTTTTTGTTTAAGCACTACTAGTTTATAGGATAAACCAAAGTAAATAAATAATGGTACAATCAACTATTATGAAATGAAATTTTAAACGATGTTACCAGTTTCAAAAAATTGAAACAAAATTTTAAATGATTATTTATAGACAAAAAACTTGATGTAAAGTAGAACTTCAAGTGTTAAGATTGAGGTTTTTCTGGTTCAAGGTTGGGCATCATCATGGTTCCATTTGGGATTCTGATTCGTGAGGGGTTATGGGAATAATCCGAGTAAACCCATCCTCAAAATCACTCGAGCCCAAATCCATTAAAACTTGGCGGATTACATGGGTTTTGGTTGGTTTTGCCACCCCTATTTGTAACAATCCATCCTCCCTTCCCCAAGGACAAGATAGTAGCTTTGATAAATCTATCTGGAGGCCTAATGCTGAGTTGTACAAATCCGGGATAAGAGTTGTACAAAATGCGGGATTATTTACCTTGACCTTTATTCCATATTCAAAATTTACTTGATAATAACCAGTTAACTTTCTCAAAAAAAATTTACTTGATAATATTCTGGCTTTTTATTAGATAGTCTACAATTACATCTTGGGTTAGGTGCAGATATTAAGAATGCATCCTCAGATGCAGCAGATGATCAATTCTCAAAATCTGACTCCTCAGCAACAGCAGCAGCTGATCAGTTCCCAAAATCTGACTCCTCAGCAACAGCAGCAGTTGATCAATTCCCAAAATCTGACTCCTCAGCAACAGCAGCAGCTGATCAGTTCCCAAAATCTGACTTATCAATTCCCAAAATGTGACTCCTCAGCAACAGCAGCAGCTGATCAATTCCCAAAATCTGACTCCTCAGCAACAGCAGCAGTTGATCAATTCCCAAAATTTGACTCCTCAGCAACAGCAGCATCTGGAGAGATTGCGAAGGCGCCAGCAGTTAACACCTCGTCCTGGTATGAGTATGAACATGAACATCGACAAGGACAGGCCCTTAGTCGAAGTCAAGCTTGAACATCCAACTGATTTTCCAATGGACAACAATGCCTTTAATGCAATGACTGCGAGACAGCCGCAGATGCAGCAGTTCCGTCAGCAGCAAATTGCAGCTATGTCATCTACCTATGCTCAAAACACAAATCAGTTTAGGCCAATGTCTTCTCTTCAAATTCCTCAAGTGCAGTCACCGTAAGTAATATTATATACAATAGAAGTTGTAGGCGTCTAACTACATCATATGATGTATTATCATACTCCATTTTTTTTTACAGGAATATGGGAATGGCCAGGGCTCCCCCCGTAAAAGTCGAAGGATTCCAGGAATTGATGGGTGGAGATTCAACAATGAAGCATGATTCCGAAGAAAATAAGTTAATGTCTCCTCAAAAATAGTATTGTACCAATGGCTAGTAAGTATTGAATTAGCAGTAGATGGGTTCATAACAAAGCTGTTTTCTTGTCACTCTTGTGAACTGCTTTTTTACATTGTTTAGCTAAATTATTTATACACAGAATGATTGCTGAAAGAAAATTTAAGTAGGCATTGTACATTTTTTCATCGGGATGGCTGCTGCGATCAGGTGTGTACCATATTCCATTGTCATTCGGCTTTGTTCCTCTAGAAATGTGCATATGTATTATTTGTGTAATTTTATTTATTTTATTTTGATTACATAGATTTCTAGGAACTATGCCCCATTGGCCATTTTTCTATGATCTTCCAAGAACTGAATTAGATCTTCTATATACTTATCATGTAGCCTTCTATTCCCAAATATTGAACTGATTTCTTTTGCTTTCTCTCTAATTTTCCTTCCATCTTTTTCAACCATTACCAACTTCACTGAACTGGATACAGAGTCCCTTGTGTATGAACCATCCTCTTCATTTCTTGGTATTTCTATACCAATCTCCTTATCCTCTAGGATTCTTGCATTCAAACCTTGATCAACCAAAAATGGCAACATAATCAACGGGTGACCAAACATTAACCCTTCTATTATCGAGCTCCATCCACAATGAGTCAAGAATCCACCAACTGACTCATGACTTAGTAGCTTCAACTGAGGTACCCAACTCTTCCATACTATACCTCGACCATGTATTCTCTCCTCAAACCCATCAGGCAGCTCAACGTAATCCATGTTTCCTGAGTAAGGTCGCTTCCTCAGAGCCCAGAAGAACGCTACCCCAGACAACTCCAACCCATAGGCCAACTCATTGATTTCACTCGGACCAATAGTCACTTCACTCCCTAACGCTACGTAAACTACCGACCCTTTGGTTTGTTCATCTAGCCATTCTTTGATGCATGTCCAAGTCCCATTGTTGTCACTATTGTCCAATGAAGGTGGCATTAAGCCCACCGGAACTATAGGCCTATGGTAAAGATCCTCTAGTAACTTCAACCACTGACTTTCAAACTCACAACAGTGACGTATAATAACTACGTCAACATCCTTTATCGTAGCCCCAGAACGATATATGTCCGACACACCAGACACGTTCTTCTGCATGGCATCGACTACCCACTTAGCTTCATGGTGACGAAAAGCCACCTTAGTTTCAAACGGTATCCATTTAGGTGTCACCATGAAATCCTCTGGTGTTGGTGGTGGATTACTAGAGCCAGTGAGCATCATGTCTGTAGATCCCCCAAAAGCCAAAAACCAAGCATTAACAACTCGAAAAAATCCCCTAGAAATCCTTAACCTAGTTGTGATTGGTGCTAACCAATAAGGTGCAAAATCATGAATAACCCAATCAGGAGAAGTTTTCTCCAAGAAACTTGTTAATTCAAGTTCCATTCCATCTAAGGCTTTTTTGAGATAGACAATATCTTTAGTGTGAATATCCATAGTTGCTTCTGCATTTTCTGGTAATCCATCAACATGAGGAAGAGGGATTTTCACTAAGGTTATTGATGTGGAATATTCAAGTGGGAGTTTTGGGAGTCTGTCAATGTTTCTTGGGGTAGAAATGAAGGAAATTTTGTGTCCTTTTTGAGCTATTAATTTGGAAAGTTCAAGATATGGTATAATATGACCAAAAGCTAGCCAAGGGAACATGACTATATGAAGTTTGTTTTCAACTCCATTAGCCATGGCTTTAGAGCTTTGTATGTTTTTTCTGTGTTTTGTTGATAATAACATAGTCACAACTATATAAAGAGTGTAGACAATGGAGAAAATGATTTTAAAAAAATGATCCCTTATGTTTGAGGGTAGTTCAAAATAGTCCCTTAAGTATGTATTGAACAATTTTAGTCCTTTTGAGTTTGTTGACGGTCTTTCAGAAACAATCTCTTTACCTTTACAAGGTAGGGGTAAAGTTTGCATGTGTACACACCATCCTCCCCGGAGTCCAATTGGGAGATTACATTAAGTATGTTGTTGTCGTAAGTTTGTTAAAAAGTTAACATTTTAAGTGCCTATTTGGAGCCATGGAAAATTTTCACTTTGTTTTTGAAATTTATTTCGGGAAACTATTTGAAAAAGTTCAAAAAGTTGTTTTCACAATTTTCATGTCGAATTACTCACAAAATTCAGAAAACATTTTCAATTTATATTCATTTCCAAACACAACTTCAATTTTTAGATATCATTTTAAACTTAAAACGAAATGCTATTTTTTTCAAAATCTTACAATTTTTATGTCCAAATACCCAATAGTTTCTGTTATATATTTAACAAATTATATTAATTAGATTTGACGAAAATAGTGAAAAAAAGATTTAGCTATAAAGACCAACAAAGTCTCATCAAATTCAAAAATAGGAACATAAATAACCGTACTTGACACTAAAAAGGTATTAAAAATAGTAGAAATTAGACCACCAAAAGATGCATTAAACTTCATAAATAAAAATAAATTTCAAAAATTGTATTTCTAAGTGAATTCTTGATAATTATCTTTATTCATAGTTCAAGGGTTATTTTAAACCTATCCTCAAGTATAAGAGACTATACTTGTTATTTTCTCGTAGATAATGTATCCTTTAGGGGAATATTATATTATTTAAAATAAACCAGTAAGCTAAACATTATTGCAGGAAAAAAAATATTAATTGTGCGACAGCCGTATCAAATACTAAATCTAATGGAAGTGATTGAAACGCAATAAAAAGTTTAATTAATTCAATAAAATTATTAAGAGTATCTCAATAGTATGAATTACTAGATCTAATGACAATGATTGGAAGAATATTATAAATTATAATTTTGCAATTATAGAGGAGACTTTCATAATGAAGCGAATAATACACGTTATTAATGTTGAATTAATAATAATGATGTTGTAAGACCTCAATACGATTATTTTTCTATTTTAATGATCCATTATTTTAATTTACTTTTCCTGCTGTAGATATCACACGTAACAAGTTGGTTCTAAATAATTGTTCAAAATATTTTCCATTTTTTTCCTTTTGCTAAAATACTATTTTCTCCATATTTCCATGTTTTTGTTTCAATTAATATCTAAATTAACATTATAATTTTTTTCTTGTTGACAAATTATAAGAACTTGATGCCACTGCCACAAGATATGGTGTTGTAGATGAGACTGCTCCTCTCTTTTAATTAGAGGTCTCAGGTTCGAATATTGTGTATGAAAAAAAAATCATTGATAGGGAAATGGGGCCTATGCAGGCAACAATATGAATTCGGATTAGTCAAATTTCAATGACTGGACGAGAAAAAATGAATTTGCTATTGACTATCATACTATTACAATCAAGAATTAAGATATATGCTTACATAATTGTCCAAGGTAATCAATTACAAAGAATTATGATTATCAATAAAGAAATTAACCCCCCACTTAATATCATGTAAGAAAAAAGAAAATACTATTAACATATTGATGTACTTAAAGTGGAAAATCCTCCTAATTATATATGTATAATATTCACTTAATTGATTAATTTTGTTGTGGAGGGCCTTCCAAACGAATGTAGTCGTATTGATGGCCATAGAAAGGATTACCACCTTTAATTTGCATCAAATATATTGTATTTTCTCCCTGTTGTAGTTGTAATCCTTGAATTTGAAAATTGAAAAGCCAATATAATCCATGTATCCCATGTCTAGCTATAGCATTACTCCTCCCAATTGATGGAGTTTCAAAGTGAGGCATTGTTCTAGAGGGGTTGTTGATCCTCCCCTAAAATTGCAAGAAAAAAAAAAACATGTTAATATTATCCAAATAAAGAGATCATTTGCAAAGTAACACAAACAGGGGAGGAGGAGATTACAAGATGGGGAATCAAACTCTCACCAGCAAGGCTGAAAGTTACAATAGCCTACCAACTAAACTACTAAGATTCACTTAGACTATTCAATAATCTTAGTCGAATTCTATTTTTCCATTTGCTTTCAATTATCATTCGTTAATATTTCGTTGCTTTGTATATATCTCCAATCATATAACCATCCCAAGACCTTTAGTTAAATATACAGAAATTGATTGTATAGTACAAATTCCAATTGAGGCTTGGCTATATATATATATATATGTATGTATGTATGTATACCTGTAAATGGGAATAGGTTGCAGAAGCCAGTGCCACACGTAGTGTATAAGTTCCCTTTGGATCAACACTTGGGAGTTTAAATGAAATTTGCCATGTTGTTGGTATATAATTCTTGCTTCTAGTTCTCCTGCAATGTAATATAAGAGTTCAAAAACTTAGAAAATACAAAACATATTAAATTACTTGAGTTAAAAAGTAGTGAGAAATATGACCATTAAAGGTTACTAATGGTCATGATGGGGTGATAAGTGATAAGTGATAAGTATCGCTTTATTTTTTTTAACTAAAGATCTTAAGTTTGAGCCTTGAAAATGTTATTGCCTTTGATAGGGTGTTTTACCCTCAAGAGGGGACTTTCCGTGTTTTTTAAAAAAAAATGGACGTTGGGTGTAATTACTCAACCTCCAACAGATAGTTCAAGATGTGAGGATTGTCCAAAATCATATAAGGAGTCCAAATTAATTTCTTCATCCCACCCATATGTGGGACTCAATGTCCACCCCCTCCACGCTCAAAACAAGACATTTGAAGCCTGAACACAACATTGGGTAAATAATGAATTGATATGAGCCTGACTCCTCACTTCTAGAGCTTGCTTGCTTTTGCGCTCAAAGTCTATTTTCTGAACACGGTATAGAAGCCACACCCATTTCAATTCTTGATTTACCCTATTTTGGGCGCTCTCCAACATCATAATCTATGCTCTAGTTGGTAGGCCTGGACGTGCACAGGAAAAGTCTATTTTCTTAACATGAGATGATTTCTTCACGGACAATTCTCACCTCATGAATTGAGCTTTAAGAATGAATTAGATAAAAGTTTTTTTTTTTTTTATTACGACGTGAATCCGAATGAATCAAAATCAAGTAACTAAACTAAAAAATTGATGAAAAAAAAACGGGGAAATGTAATCACCTGGTTACATGAGCAAAGAACCAATCTTTTCTATAATCACTAACACCAACTTTATACACCAAATCTTTATTTGGATATAAATCAGTGTATCGATCCCACAAACCATATTGCCTATATCTGTTCACATTATAAACAATAATCAAATTCATATCTATATAAAATCAAACTATATACTAAAAATAATAATTAAGCAAATATAAGATAAAAGGGAAACTAACTTTTGTGTAGTATTGTTGAATAATTGATTTGTTAGGGCAGGCAATGGATCAGGCACAAAAAATTCTCCAGCACTCCTATCAGGAATTCCAATTTCCCATAAAGTTGGACCGTTTCTTGGAGGATCATAAATTAGGTTACCTAAGTTTATATCACTTCCTGCTTAATTTCGATAAATTTTACATTGTCAGATCACTAAAAAGATAAGTACATAGAAAGTGAGATTATAATAATGACATGCACAAACTTTAGAGGGTTGAATTGAGTATGACTCATTTATTAATTTGTTTGGTCTTAATTGACGTATTCAGTCCACCTATTTGTCACTGTTATATTAAATCCGTAATTTAAAGTAAAAAGGGGAAAAAAGTAAAGGACCTTGTTTGACAATAATGTCATAGTGGTATTTGTAATCTCCAATAATTCCAGGGACCCAAGAATATAAGTTATAAGTTCCAGGTCTAACACCAATAATATTGAAGTGTCCAGTCTCATTTGTTTGAGTCCAAAATTGATAATCCTGAGAGGAAACAAGATATTAGAGTCGATAAATTATATATACGTCCTCTAGTTGAATCATCAGGACTTACTTCAATTTTGAAACAAAGCTACAGAGGGATAGAAGGAACCCAAAAATCACAACGTACACAAAATTGACGATTATTCAAATTTTCATGATAGGATGATTATTAAACTATTAATGAAAATCTTATCTCCGTCACTTATTGATCGAATGGGCCTTACTTTAGTCTCATATTGCCATGACCCAACATCTCCAGGAAGTGCTAATCCAATATATGCAGATTTTGCATAGACAGGATTTTTGTTTATGTACCTAAAAAAGTTTAATTTTTTTCAAAACACATTAATTAATATTTTCCTCATAATTTTAAACAATATAAACATGGTAATTAAATTAATTAATTAAGTACCTGTCTCGTACGAATAATTGACCTCTAATTGTACCACGTGCATTAGCATGAGGATAATCAATAGATTCTGGGAAATCATATGGCCATTTTGTAGTTTCTTCTTCCATCTGCATAGTAATAAATTGAATTCACGCGAGTTTAATTTCTGTACACAGACAATATATAGTTTTTTCATATCATCGCTTTAAGTTACCTACATCAACATGTAACTATGCGTATAACACGTCTAATATATATATAGTAACTTGAACTATAGAGTAAAATTAATTAATAACCTAGTTTAACTAGTTAAAATACATCGGAATCGTTTGGTTGGTGGTATGCTATGGAATATATAATGACAATTATTTTGTTTCACCCAGAGACGGAGCTAGGTGGGGGTTCATGAGTTCGGACGGATCCAGTAACTTTTCTGTAGACCCTGTATTTTTATTAAAAAATTAAAAAAATATATATGCATATTAACTTGGGAACTCCCTAACAAAGGATTGACAACTTAATGGTAAGAAAGGGCGGTGAAAATGATTTTCACACTAGTGTTGTGGGTTTGAACCCCACTATCAACAAAAAAATCTCTTTTTCTTTTTAAAAGAAGTATGATGTGCAATATTTTTCTCTTTTTCCTAAAATTTAGAACCCCAAACTCCTAATCCGCCTCTGGTTTCACCTTTCGTATGAGATAACTTATTCCACCGTTTATGCTAAAATGGTGGAATAATATAATCCTGAACTAAATAATATCCATTACCAAACGCAAGATAAAATATCCCGGGAGGAATGAATTTACCTGTCTTTTAGCATCTTCCCAAAGTGTAGGATGGTTATCACCAGAATCAGAGTTAAGGTAGAAAAAAACAGGCCCAAAAACTTTTTTCCATGGCTCTCCTTCTTTTATTTTGACTCCCAACTCTGGCCCTGCATAATGTCCACTGAAAAATACCTGTAAAAGAAGATGAATATTGCTAAAATATTTGAAAATTTCTAACTAAATAAATAGATGCTCACTCAACTACATAAACTTTTATGTTTTTTTCTCGAAATAAGTGTTTTTGACCTCCTAACAATAATGTCAAACAGACTCTAAGTCATGCGAGCTCAACTTTTAGGTGATTAACATATTCAACTTAACATGATCAGTTAAATGAATTATATTTTCATATATTAATTTTGACGTATAAAGATGACTTACCGCTAAAGAGGTGGGACCAGCATGAGAAGTGAGATCTAGCTTGGTGGGTCCACCATTACGATCTTCATAACTAGGTGTTATAACCCAAAATCCTACATGTGGAGTATTGCAAACCCAACCATGTACTTTTATATCCTTATTCTCAAATGAATATTGGTACTTGTCATCCACCTAATATAAAAAAAAATGGTAATTAAACAAAATGTATTAATTAGGGATAGTTTGGTTACCAAAATTAAGAAAATAATTTTCGAATAATAATTATGTTATTATTTTTACCTCTCCCTTAAGTTTAGGATTTGATGGATTTGTTAGTCTAACAGCTTCTCTATAGTCAAGAATTTGCCCATCAGATCGATCTTCATCTGTTGGCATCATCCTTTGAATATCATCTGATATTGCCATATAATGGAACCTAAAAACATTCCAAATTCAACCAAAAACGAACCTCATTAAATGAAGGGTAAATGTGAAAAAAAAATTCTCAATAATATTGAACTTTGAATATCTCACTTATTATAAATTATGGAAAAAAATCGCAATAATTTACTTAATAGTTGAAATATGACTAGAGGGAGTAATTTTCTAGAATATTTTTCTAAGACTTATGGAAATTCTAATATATAGTCCCGAGTATTATAGTAAAATATGCACATCATTTATTATTGGTGAAACTACTTAATTATACAAATATTTCTATCATATTTGTACTAATTCTCCCTATAGTTTGAAATAATTGAATTTTATCTCTCTATTTAATAATTTCATACCAAATTTCAAATCAGATACATGTGAATTACACTAAATACACATTATATACGTGTATTTGATATGATTCATATGTATCTGAGATAACAGATACGCGAACGAGATATGAGAGTGACGAATTAGATTTGTCTATGTGTCCCAGATACATGTGAATCCATTTGGATACAATAAATATATCTACAACAAATTACACGTAATTTTGATCCAATGTATCCTGAATGAATTTTGAATTTATACAAAAAAAGAAAGAAAGTATGATATGATAAATTTTCTTTAAAAAATATAAATGATTGGAATCTTACAGAGTCCTTTTGAGCTTAATGGCAATTCTGGCTTCTTCAAGAATTAAGCTTGGCCAGCCTTTCAAGTGTTCAAATATCCCATATGAATAAAATCCAGAACTTCCCCTCAACATAACAAACCTGAAAAATTATTTTATTTTATCAAAATTATTAATCTTTTTAATAGTACAATTTTAACTTTATAAATTAGGTACTAATAATGATTATTTAATTAAAAAAAAACTTACCTTTTGTCAATGTTTAGAGGAAGATCATGTGTAGTACCATTATTTGAAGGATTCCATGTTTTTGTAAAAGAAACTTCAACTTTATTTTTGTCTTGTGCAATGACTCTGAATTTTGTCCCTAAAAGCCTGCAAAATATTTTTATTTGCATGCTTAATTCGAATATATCATACCCCTCTATCCAAATTTAGACGTTACTGTTCGAATTTCGAAATTCAAACAAGTTTTTCTTTGATAATAATTTTCTTCGTGTCTTCTAAATAATTTTGAAATTTCAATTATTTCACTTGTATATACGTTTTACGTAGGTTTCAAAAATATATAAACTTTATTTTTTAAAAAGGTAAATATTTTATGTTAATATCAATTAGTTCGACTCTCGAAATCTGAACATATTAATCTCATAAATGAAAAGAATAAGTAATAACTTACATGTCAAAAGTGTGATCTTTGTCTCCAGGTCGTTCCCACACTGTATCCCAATATCTACATAATTAATAAATAAATTAAATTATTCATTTTCAAACTTTTTTAAAGTTCTTATATTTAAGTATATATATTAAAAAAATAGAAAAGGATTGCTTAAAGTTAACTTACCCTCTATTTGTATCTTTGAAGTCTGTCTCTAGTACATTATCAATACCATTGTAGCTCACCCCAGCAATGGATCCAGTGGGATTAGTTAGGGTAACTTTGACAATGCCATTATCTATCACTACCTAATAATATTTTGAACATTAGCTCAATAATTAAATAAGATAGATATACATAAATTCCGCTAGTTTAGGAGTTAATTACTTAGATATACTTTAGTTTGAAATATTATGAATCTTATCAGATCTTGGTGCATCTACAAATGTCCAGATAGAGTCAAAATTAGGTGTAATTTGTTCTAGATACACTGTATTCAAGTGGATTCGTATGTATCTAGGATACATAACAAATCTCGCTCGCCTTCCTCCCTATCTCGATCGCCTCTCTCCCTATTTTAGTGTATTTAGTAGTAAAAATACATGTATCTAGGTGTATCTTTCTCAATATATAATAGGAAACTTTTAATTACCAGTAAGATACGAAATTATTTGAAAGTAAAAGTAGAATTGGTTTATATAGTATGTATATATTTCTAATCAGGTAGTTTTCCCAAAAATAAATGAATTTTGCCGATCAGATGAATTATTGTTCAAAATCACATAAAGAGATCTTTTAATCCCTCTATAGTCGATGTGGGAGAAACGAAATATATAGTACCATTGCATTCTCATGATGCTGGTTAACTGAAGCATAGACAATATAATATAATGGCCTAACATTGAGTAAATCATAAACTAAAATGAACCTGACTGTAATATCATGTTACAAAAATAAACATGACTTAATTGTATAAAAAATGTTTAATTGTACCAATTGTATATATAATTCAAACTCTAATAAGAATTAGTGAAAGTGGATACTTACATAATTACTTGAGATAAGCAGTTTGACAGGAGGAGTAGTTGATGCCAACTTTTGACTATTTCTTAGTGGAGTATGCCTGCAATTAGGATTTAATAAAAAGAAAAAAATTGGATATAAGTTTACAACTAAGTAAATAACTAAACCATTATAAACCCTTTTAAAAGAACATAATTAATGTGAGATGTAGTATTTCTCTAATAATAATACACTTCAAAACAAAATCAGAAGATATATAATATTGTGTAACATATATACTAGAATTTGATAAGATAAAAAAAAGAGTCAACTTATGCAAATTAATATCCGCATTACCACATGTTTAGTTTACGTAGACAGGGATGTGAAAGTAATAGTCTTATGTCATGCTGCCTCTTACTTTAAATTTATATATACTATATGTTGAATTCTCCTTAAGAAAAAAATTTGTTTACTTAATTTCTACTATTTTAATTTCCTCTAGTGAAAATTTTGGCTCCATCACTATTCACTGGCTATCCACTATTCTAAGCACATCGTTCTGACTAATTTGAATTCGTACTGAAATGGTAAAACACACCTTATTGAGAAATTCTTTATTTTACGAGGACTTAAACCCCAAGACTTTTAATTAATGGTGGAATGAAAATTACCAACTTGTTTCATTCCATTTCACCACATATTTCAACATGCATGCAAGTTATCATGAAGGTTGGCTAACTTGCCATACCTATGAAATAGGTTGTTCAACCAATTCTTACAATTTGTAAAACTAATTAAGTATGTTCAAGATCTAGGTACAATGTGAAAGAAGAAATGGTAGAATCAATTCTAAGGACCAAAACTTATGACTAATTTAATGCTAGCTAGAGAAAATAGTACTTAAGTGGATGTAACCTTTTTCAATTGTGAATTAGGACTTTTTTTTTTTACCTTTTAGGATATATAGTATACTTTATAGTCATCATTGCATGAAAGTAAAAAATAAATAAATTAGTAAAATTAATTTTTATCAATTGTCATGTTTGATGGCTATGAACCAAATGAGAAATGCTTAATCATATCATATATAGAATCTATGCAAGATCGTTTAGGTATGAAACTCACGCTCTTAATAGTTCAGATATGAAACTCACACTCTTAATAGTTTAGGTATGAAACTCGAAAAAGGGTTAGTTTAGGTGTGTTTTTGACACTTATCTCAATTAAATAAGATGTCATGTGCACCTCATCTTTAGAAACTTGCCAACCTACCCAAATCTATAACATGAATTGTTTGCTTAATTGAGCCTAGGTTCACACGAATTTGTCTTTCACGCTACATCATATCGAGCCCCAAAAGCGCGCAAACTACGTAAACTTAAATTGTCTCTTATAAATCTCTTCACTCCCTTCTCACATTCATATGTGAAATTTGTCTAAAGTATCATGTGTATCTCATCTTCGTAAGTAAAAAATGCATTATCTAACATAGATGACGATAAATTCATAACTTTATATTGGAAAAAAAAAGAAAACAAGAACAAGTTATCATAAAGTATACCTAAAGTGGTCCGTTCTTGAACCATTAACAAGCAAGAAAAGATGGAAAACAATTGCAAAAAACCATAATACAATATGTTGTAGTTGCCTCTTCCACCCTATCGTATTCATCATTTTTAACTCTGCAACACACGTACAAGAACCAATTAACGTCAATGTTAATGACTGAGTACAAAGTTTAAGAAAAAAAAATAGAACTCATGATCTTAAATATATATACCATGAAATTTCACCATGGCTATAAAAACATATCATTGATCAAAGAAAAAGTGAAAAATAAATAAATTGAAGTCACGTTATTTCCAAGTGTATAAATATCATTTTAAAAATTAACTAATAAGAAAATAGTAATGCGTTTCAAAGGATGTATTAGAAACGCCCCTTCAAGAAAAATGATAAAAACTTTTTTGTATCAGATGTTTACACCGAACTATATTAACTTACAAGTGATTTAATGAGGTGGAATTAATATATACAATAATAAAGAAGTGGACAAACAAATACATATCGTTCATCTATTAGTCTGATATAAACATCGACGTTGATAATTAGTTTTTACCAAAAAAATGTTATTTGATGCTAAAGGAATTGAAACAAGAAAGAAAAAAAAGTTGCATGCATACCTTAATAATCACAAGAAATGAGAGAAAAATTATAGAAATGAATTCCTTATAACTAATCTTCAACTATATATATATATATATATATACGCTTCGAAGCTTATAGGTTTAGATGGTCTAATATTATTGTAATATAATAGTGCAGTTAGTATATGAAAAATCTAGCTGAATCCTACACCAAAAAAATGTGTTTTGTTTATTATATTATATAGTAAAAATAATATAATTTTTCATGTTGAATAGAAGGTTGACTTTTAATTGTATTAGGTATTTGCTGTTGACCAATGTGCATTTTTAATTGGGCAAAAACGCAGACATAGGATTTTTTCTATACACGGCAGTTGCTACAAAATATTAAATAATATAAAACAAAAAAAATACCAGAATTATTGTAATTTATGCATTAGTAGACATTTTTTTCTTCACTTTTTGGAAAGTTCCAAAATATTTGACACAATTATAAAGTATCTATATAATTTTTCACAATTTTAAGTACTCGAATTAATTAAAATATGTAGACTTTAAAATATATATGATATTCTTTTTGTCTTAAAATAAGTGTTATTTTTCCTTTTCAAGTGTTAGATCATTTTGTTAATCAGATTATATCAACTCAATATTTTTTTAAAAATTGAGATTTGAATATTCAAAAATTATACAAACAATAGTATATATTGCATTCATTCTCATGTCAATATAATGTTAATCAAAGTTCACATAGATTGAATCTCGAGAGCGAAAAGTGATAAAGCCCGTTCCGAATGCTTCTACGATGCAGAAAATTAATGAAACACGGAGCCCGTTCTGAATACTATCATTGGCAATACATTTTATTGTATCCAACAAATACTTGTAATTAACCCCTCTTGTTAAAATTAATTTTGTATTTAATTTCTAATTAGGAACTATGTTTTTTTTTTTCTGATTAAAATATTAATTTATTTATGGGAAGTTGTACAATTTGGTCAAGTGAAGTCGTTAATGGATTTGTCAAAGTCTATTTTGGTGGTTGGCCCAAACTTTAATTTGGTAAACATTCCACTCATTAAACATGAAAAATACGCAAAAAATTCTACTAATATACATTTATGGCTAAGAATTTGGAGAACTAACTTGTTCTAATTCAATTTTAATACTTGTACTTTTGAAAAAAGACCAAACAGATTATTATAATAATAATATTATAATAGGGAAGCCAACAATATTGTACCTCATATATATTTTCTTCCTTTATTTTTATCTATTGTTTAATTACCTCAAATAGTATTGTGTATTTTTCAACTATATTTTATAAATTAATTGGTCATAAGTGGCACATATATGGACTTGTTTGGCAACATGTGTGCAAATATTTTTTCTTTTCCTACAACTTGTATCAGTTGAAAATGGAATAGATCGCGGGAAATCAGAGTTTAAATTTCAGTAAAATTTAAAAGGAAAGAAGAAGAAAGAAATGAACATATATATGCATATGTAGACGTAGGGGTATGCACATGGTACGATAGTTATTGAAACTAAAAAATTTATGTTGCGATTTTGATATTATGATATTTAATATGCATTTAATTAACAAAAATAATATTTGTTATTTTCTAATAAAATTACCAATAAATCGAATATCAGCGAAGTATATGGTTATATATGCAATTTACAATATTTTATTATAGTACCAGTAAATATATAAAGTTATAGTAGTTCTCCATTATATGTGTATATGTAAGTTGAAGCCGAATAAACTATGATTATCAATTTACCATATTGCAAAATATTAATCAAACCTTAAAATACAAGCGAACTATACCCTTCGGGGTGGCCAAATAGTTCGGGCTTGGAACTTTCATGTTGGAGGTCTAAAGTTCAAAACTCCTTGCTTGCAACAGCAAGGGGTTTGCCTTCTAAGTCGAGCTCGTCACACCAGACTTGCGTAGTGTGGGTTACTTCTCCTGTATGGTTTGCAAGCTATTGCATAGAAGCGAGAATTTTATTCTATGCACACCCAAAAAATAGCGGCTACGAATTTCCCTTGTCATTTTAAAAAAATACAACCGAACCACACCATACACAAACTATGATCTAGTATTTTGAAAAATCAAAATTTTCAATATCCACCCTTAGTTGGTCATGTGTTTGCTTCGTATGTCAAATATGATGTATTTATTGATAATACTTAGCTTTCGAAGCGCAATATAGTTAAACTTATTTACAACGTCATCAATTGTTCAAATACTGAAAACACATAGTATAACATAACATGAAAAATTGATTTTTTTAAAAAATTGACCGGTATAGTGAAATATACATTATTTTGGTAAATAAACTTTTTATCATCAAACTTGGAAGAATTCATTTTAAAAAAAACACATAAGCGTAGAACACATAAACTTCAAATGCCGACTCCGTATAAAATATCTCCAGAATAATGAGCTTGACAAGCTCCAGGATACCATCAAATCCACTTCATCTTGTCACCCTGTGGCCTGTCTTCTGATTCCATGCCATTTTAAAAGGGGAACTCCATATAGCTGCAGAATAAGAACACTAAAAAAATAGATGGAAAGTTGTCGCATCCGTGATGGATCCAGCCCGCACCTATTGATACTTTTGAAGAGTCCAAGCACATAGCTTGAAATAATTCTGTGGATTGTAAGTCAGACATCCAAAGACTTGGTGACAAACTAGTCATATCAGAGTTAACAACTAACTGACTAAGGTCGAAGCAAAAGTCGAGGTGAGCTTTTGATTCCCAAAAGAATGCTGGCTCTGGAGATAGTTTGATGAAAGAGTTCATGGACTACCAGAACTAAGATTGTGGACTGTGCTGATAAGGAAAATGCAGAAATCAAGACTATATAGGGTGTGTTTGGTACGAATGAAGTATCTGATGACTCGCTGATCCGGTGAAGGGCTGAATCAACAGTGACTGACTTGTGAAGTGTTAGAGAACGGTCCAAATGAGTGGCAACCTGTTGCCCAGAGCCAATTTACAACAGGCCTTTCATGCACATGAGAAGCCTTTTTCATATGGAGCACTCAACCATCCACAGCAGAAGCCAGCCCAGTCGATATATGTTGTTGGGCTAGCATTGAAATAGCATGCCTTCTCTCTATTTCTGAAACATAACTGTCAAATGCCAACACGAAACAAGTAAAGATCACCAAACCAGATGCATGCAAGGAGAATAAATATCAAAAGAATTTAATGGAAGGCTTGTATGTTCACCTAATGAAATATTTGAGGTTGACTTCATATACCACATTTTGCATATCTCATAAATGTATTAGACACCACCAAATCATAAGAACACTTCTGATGAGCAGAGAAATAGTCTATAGAAATTGAATGCAAAATCTTTTAGATGTCTAAAGGCCGAATACAGGAGAATATGAGGGAGGCGAAGGAAATAAAATCTCACTATATACTTAGAGTATGGTTCTCAACGCTATATCAAATCAGTGATCTCCTGTTAAATAGAATAAGGTAAGAGTAAGTTTGTTATCAGGGTCTTTCAGCTTTCTGTCGACATTCTCTGATACGAATGGTCGCAATGTTAATTGTAAATACTATTTAAAATCTAAACTTAGTTTACTAGATTTTATAATTTATTTGAGGCCAGGAAGACAGTACCAAGGAAACTGAAAGCAATCTCCTTTCCCCAACAGATTAAAAGTTCCATGAATGTAGTATACAGTAGAAAGTCATACTGAAGGACACTAAAACAAACAAGATAGATAAGGCAATGAAAACTGAGTAAAAACTTCACTTACCTCAAAGGTATCGTATCATTCTGATGTTGGAGTACAATAACTACATCTTTACTTGTCCAAACAAGACTTTCATCTTCCATCATAAGATGTTCATCCATATCAGCTAAAGACAGAACAAACCTGTAAACAAGGAGGAGATTGTTAGAGCATGGCTCTCTTGTTCACAATGGCGGTAGTAGGAGAAAAAATCTTCTGGAATTTAGGCTTTTAGATCTTGTTGGGGGATTTTTATGTCGGTGTAAAATGTAGAGAATCTGATTTTTTTTTAAAATTTTGATAAAGTTTAAGTTAAGAGAACTTGATTTATTGAATATTGGTTGGAGATATGTCTAGATGGAGCGGAAGTGGTAGTGAGGATTCACATAGCCGACCCCAACTAGGTTGGGATTAAGGCTTAGTTGTATTTGTTTCCATTCATTGTCAAACTAACAGAAGAAAAAAAAATCGAACTTCACGTGAAATAATCAGAACTGCCAAATAGAAGAGAGATGTATCAAAGGCGATGCTTTTTTGGCATTTCTGATATATATCCTCTAATAATTCAGCAATAATATTGCTATAGGTCAACTATGTAAAAATGGAACAACATGCAGTACAAGTTTGTTTCAATTCATCAATCTTAATCATGACATAAATAAAAAACGACTACAGGCATAGTGTAATATGCTATTATTGTTGTCCATGATGTCCAATATCAAAGACCAATACAATGATTAATGCAGAAGCATTTGATGATCATATCTAACCATTCAGTGCAATAGGTAGAAAGGTTTACATAAAATACACACAAGCTCCTGAAAATCAAAGAGAAGTCTTTTAGCAGAACTAGTAATTGGTCACTGAGCAAAGAAAGAACGCTGCATTATCAATTTAGCTCCCAAGTAGGCACATGTCACTGGTTCGAACCCTGCAACTGACAAAACTTGGTATTTAAATGGAGAAGGGTAGAGGAGCAGGTCCATTATCCACCAAGTATTTTGTTTTGCACGGTGCACCACTGCTCCTCGGTGATTTCTCAGTTATAAGAAAAATAGTACAATCGATTTGTATAGCAATATTTCTGATGTGTTCATTTAGTATCAGAAGGCACTGTTAAACATCAGAGAGAGAGAGAGAGAAGTGGCATCAATACAGCAGTTATAAGCAATCGACAAAGGCGTGAGATAAAAGGTTGTTGCGCTCACACTGGAATGACTCTGGTACCATATGTGCGGTGCAGATCACCTTGTTTCTTCTTTTCTACTGTTCTTTTCTTCACCTTCTTCCACTTCTGGTTATAAGTAGCCCAGATAGGTTTATGCTTTAGTACGGAATCACTTGTACCATCACTCTCATCCATCCAGTGCTAGAAAAAGAGAAAAGAGATTTAGAACAAGCAGGCAAGGGGTAAAAGGTATATGCATGTGCAATGGATAAATATTGATCATGTTACCACCTGCCAACAAACATTCACCAATGCCATCACAAAGAAAGTTGTGCGAAACAACTTTAATCCGCTTACTGATACAGCTAGATAGCATTGCAAATAAAGTAGAAAGCTCACAAATATTCTATTGTATGTCGTCAATCTCTGTACGTCTTTGTCTGTACAGTTGATTAGCCCTTGTTTCATCACCCCTCTCCAAGTGTCTCGCGATCAATTTCTTATAAACATGAGTGCTTGGTGTCAAGGATTGACCAATCATTAAAGAGAGAAATTCGTCCGCTTCTTTCAATCTCCCACATTGACACAAAGCAATAATTAAATAATCAAAAATAGAAGTATTAGGAGAGATCGACCTATATTGCATTTCATAATAAAGTTTAAGTGCTCCCTCAACGTCACCTACGTTGGCATAACCGGCAATGAGGTAACTATAGATGCTTTGATCTGGAATGAAACCCTTATCCATCAGAGTAGTCAATAGCTTATCAGCAAACTTTGCACTTCCATTTTCACAAAGCTTGGCAACAAGCTTGTTAAAAGATAAACAACTAGGAAGGAGCCCATTTCCTGTCATTTTATCACAAAATTTCAAGCTTTCTTCTAATCTTCCCACTTCTGAACAAACCTTAATCAGGTGATTAAATGTTTCACCAAATGGTTTCATATTCAAACACTCCATTTCGTCCATCAACTTAATCGCTTCATCTATCCGCTTCTCCTCACAATACGCCCCAATGAACGAATCGTACACCAGTGCATTCCCTTCAAAACCCCGCCTAAGCAATTCATCATAAACCCTCCAAGCAGACTCCAGATCTCTCATCTTCACCTTTGCAAGAACGATCAATGAACAAGAAATTGTATCAAGTATCATGTTCTTTTGCAACATTCTCCTCATCAACCTCAACCCGTCTTCAATTCTACCCTCCTCAATCATCCCATATATCAAACACGTATTCACAACAACCCCAGGTTGACATCTTTTTCCATGACTTTTCTCCACAACATCCAAAAATCTCTGTAACCTCCCTTCTTTGCACAAAGCACTAATCATAATTCTAGTTGTCATTTCATTCGGGTATATCCTTTTCTCAATCATATACTCATATATACCCCAAACCATAGAAGTCTTTTCCGACTTTTGCACGACATGTAGCAGAGTATTATAACTAATTACACTAAGCCTAAAACCATTTTCATCCAACAATTTACAAACATCCAGACCCTTATCTACCATTCTCAACTTAGCACAACATTGCACAAACAAATCAAACACAAACGAACAGGAGTCAGCTAATTTATAACTTCCAATTAAACAATCAAGAACACCAATCACATTTTCACCAACCCCTGATTCTTTCCTCAAAACAGATTCAATCAACGCATTGGCATGTCTAACAAGCTTAGATTTAGCAAGAATATGAATTATAATGCAATAAATAAAAACCCCATGTCGAGAATTAGAACTTTTTGCTGACCAATGGAAGAAAGTGAGGGCATTTTTTGCATCATGAGGTTCTTTGAGCTGTATGAGCACTTCTTGAACAATTGGGTCAGTGAAGTGAAAAGATTGAAACTTTTTTGTTAAGACTTCCCAATTTTCTCCTCTGCGTAGTGAATTACATATAGAAGTGATGATGGGGTTGTTGGAATTGGGGGAATCTTGAAGTGTTTGGAGTGAATGAGTTGAATATGGATTTTGGTGGAGTTGAATGAAGAAATGGGAAGTTTTTGTGAGTAAATTGGAAGCTAAAGGGGAGATAATACGAGGTGACAAGTTCATATTTTCCCCATAAGATGAAATTTGAAGCTCAAAGAGGTAGTTTTATCTTCATGGTTGATTGAAGAAGATGACAGCAGAGGTTAAGTTATGCAGATGGTAAGTGATGGAAGAAGGGAATTAATATCAAGAATGAGGGCGGTGATGCAGGGTGGCGCTGCGGATAGAGGGTGGGTAGGGTGGCGGCGTCGCGGTGGAGACGGGGAGTTGGGGAGGTTTGGATGGATTGGTTTAATTCAGTATTTTTAAGATAAAAATAGTTTTTGTGTATTTTTATTGTGTTGGAGTAAAAGATTAAAAAAAAATAAAAATTATTAAAAATAAGTCAAATGTTATATTCCCTCTCTATGGCATATTTTTCTTTTTATTCAATTTTAAAAGAATATAAGCCTTTTATTTAATAAATATTTAATACTATCAATATTTTATTTATATTAGATTATAAATAAGAAAAATCATATTGGATTCCACCATTCTACAACAATAAGACAAACTTCATATAATCCTATTGAGGTTCATGGAGGATAGGATATACACCGATTTTATATCTACTCTTTAGAGGTAGAGAATTTCTTTCGAATAAATCTTTGGCTTAATAAAAATATATTTGATGCAAGAAAGTAAGAGACTAAAACAACAAAGTCGTAAGATATAAAATAAATGTAGCAACATATAGTAATACACATTAAAAAATAAGAAATTACTCCACATGTCAATTTTGTTTCCCTCATTTTATTTGCTACGAAGGTCATCATTCTCTTCTTGCTCCATATAATTTCGTTCTTAATTATATCTCCCATAGTATGTCTACACATCCATATGAGCATCTTCATCTTTGTAAGTGCATTTTTTGTACGTGAACATTCTTGATTGGTCAACACTCTACAACATAAAACAAAGTATATCTAACCATCACTTTATAAAATTCACCTTTAGATTTTGACGACACATTCTTATCGCAAAGTACCCTAGATGAGAGCCTCAATTTCATCTACTCCTCTCCAATATGATGTGCAACATTATCGCCAGTCTCAACACCTCATTGAATTATGGAACAAAGGTACTTGAAACTTCCTTTCTTGAGTATGACTAATGTTTCAATCAAGATTGAACTTGCATTCCAGATACTTTGTTTTAGTCCTACTTAACCTAAAACCTTTAGATTCTATGACTTTTAAAAAAAAATCAGTTTATCGTTAACCCCATCACACGTCTCATCAATCAATACTATATCATCCGTGAATAACATACACCACAACACTTCTTATTAAATATGTCACATCAATTCGTCTAACACTAAAATAAATAGAAACGAACTAAGGATTGATTCCAAGTAGGGGTGCGCATCGGTCGGTTCGGTTCGGTTTTATGTGTTATTGGTTCAGTTTATCAGTTTTCGATTTGTAAATACGTCAAACCAATAACATATTTCTTATTGGTTTTTGGTTAATCGGTTTATGGTACTTAACGGTTCGGTTTTCGGTTTAACCAATAAGAAAATACTCATATATATTATATACACGATAAGAAAATTTCAAATAAACCATATGATTTTTCCAGCATTTGGCATGAAAGTAATAATCATAAAAGTAACAATCATTTTTCTTGCAAGTTTAGACACATTCAAAGGAAAAAGTGTGAAAGTAACAATCGTTTAACCATTAACAAAAAGTGTGAAAGTAACAATCGTTTAACCATTAACAAAAAGTGTGAAAGTAACAATCGTTTAACCATTAACAAAAAGTGTGAAAGTAACAATCGTTTAACCATTAACAAAAAGTGTGAAAGTAACAATCGTTTAACCATTAACAAAAAGTGTGAAAGTAACAATCGTTTAACCATTAACAATAAGACTAGTAAATTTAGTATACTCTTATTGGGTTACCGGTTTAACCATTAACAAAAATCATAAAACCGGAAACCGAACAATTAACCCAATAATTTTTTTTGCAAAACCGTTTAAAAACCGTTAGCCCAATAACCCAATATCAATAAACCAATAGTGTTTTTTTCGGTTCGGTTTATTGGTTAAATCGGTTTTTGCACACCCCTAGTTATAGGAGAATCAACCTCATCCACTACACGACATCATTTGGTGCTGAAACTGTAATAGAGTTGAGTTGGTATCATGGGTTTATCATAAGTCTCAGATTTAGTGTAAAATAAATATTTTAAAATTAATTTTGATTGGTTTTCAAATAAATTATAAGAAAAGATATATGAGTATTTGACAAGTGTTGGACATGTTAGATCATGATCCCTTATTTAGCCATGTTGACTTAATCGAAATAACTTTTGCGCGAATTCATGATCTAACCACTTATTAACTTAGTCGATTTAACCTGTTTAAATTCAACACAATCAGACCAATATTTAATAATCCACTTATTATTTAGGATTTTTCATTTTTTGTGGATGTGGGTCCAAGTGCAATCCCATCACGATGAGAAAGTGATCTAAGTCATCTCTCACTATCTTAACTCAGATCTTGGCTTCATCACTCATATACATGATAGCCCTAATATGCATCACATATACACCTTTAAATTCCAAACATCTTCAAAGGACCTCCTAAGGACTATCATAGGAGTATTATTTTTTTCCAGACTAATAAACACCATATACAAGTCTCCCTTCTTGTCACTACACTACTCCAACACCCTCTTTAATAACTTTTATAATAGATCAACCGTAAATCCAAATTGATTCTCGAAAATATGATACATCCCTCCACACTATTCTACATATCAAAATTCAATATTTGCAAATAATAATATCCAATTACTTAACCTCCCTATTTTGCTAATAAATTTTCATTAGATTACTCATTAACTAAAATTAATTCCTTTTTTACAAAGTCTTAACCCTAAACCGAAAATAACGCTTAAACCAAATTAAAACCAATTCACAAAATTAATCAAAATCTCTTTTAGCTCAAATTCATGAACACAATTGCACTGTTCTCGTCTTCAATGGTTCAGCCCTTAATCATATAGCCATGAACTCCACTCTTCCCCTTTCTCAATCACCCCAAATAACTCAACCCATTTTACCCTCTTCTCCTAATAAACTCCCTATCAAACGCAAAGCAACAGACGACCCCTTTACCTCCGCCGCCGGCACCGGCGCCGGCGACGGTGGTGGTGCCAATGGAGGAGTCGGAGAAATGGGTTCGGACCCAAAACCCCCACCATTCAAATTTCATAGAATATGGACTGAACCGGATGAGATCCGGTTTCTTCAAGGTCTACTTGATGGGTCATCGGAAAATCTCTTCTTCCCTCGTGATCTTAATGTTTTCTATACTCGTTTTTCGAACACTATGTCTCAGCCTTATACGAAATCTCAGCTTTCAGAGAAGCTTCGTAGGCTTCGGAAGAAGTTTCGGGTTATTTCTTCTCGTTTGAGTAAAGGGTTAGATAGGTCGTTGTTGTCTCCTCATGATCGTGCTTTGTATGATCTATCGAAACAGCTATGGCATCCTGATTTTTCTGATACGTCGCCTTTTAATGCTGAGAAATCGAAGAAATCGAATTTGGTTGGGGTGAAGGTTAGTTTTTTGCCGAATATTTATGACCCGGATCGATATGGTATTGTTCCCTACCAAGATGGGAATGGGTCGACCTGTAATGGGGTTTCAGTGAATGAGGAAGTGGAACAAGGTGAAGATGAAGAGAATGATGGTAATATTGAGTTTGATGATGAAGATGGGAAGTTGAGTGAGGTGAATGTGGAATTGGATAGAGGGGAGATAGGGGATGAACGGGTTGAATTTAGTCGTGTGAATGGTCCGGTTCGGGTTGGAGTAGGATTTGGTGCAGGGGATATTGCTGCAAAAGTGGTGATGGATGTGTTTGATGAGTGTTTGAAAGATTTTAGAAATGGTGTTGTTGGAGAAAGATCAAATCTTGGTGGTATTTTGAAGAAGGCAAGCTCGGACGAGTTTGAAGAGAGATGGAAGGAACAAAGAGTCGCGGAGTTGAACGTATTGGCACGTCGTATGAGGTTGGTTCTTGAGCATTCTCTTCAAAGTCTATGAGTAAATGTGTTAAACTGTATATGGAGTTTAGTGCTAACTTTTTTTGAGTTTGAGTTTAGATTTCCGTAGTAGTTTTTTTCGCTCATACAGTAGTATTACTACCTTTTGTTCAAGAAATTTTGTAAATTTTTGGCAAAAGAAGATATTTCTTTCTAATATGGTGTTATTCTAGCTTGCTACTATTTGATTATCTTTTTATCTCCAAATGTAAACCTTTAGAAATGAGTTCAAAAGGCATCGGCTTAGGAACATGTTTAAAGAGAATGCAGTAACTAACCATGTTTAGGTGTAGTTTCGTGTCATTATGTGAATGATTGAATTAGTATGCTACTGATTGATACACAAAGTTTTGTAAATTTGAAAACGTGGTTACTGGCTCGTTAGTGATGTGTAATTGTACAGTGTGTGTTGATAGAATGCTCAGATGACAGTGGTTGTGCAGGTTATCGATCCTGTTATGTCACTTTCAAATGTTAGTGTGTTTGACAAGAATCTGTAATGGCATGAGTTGCGGCTCTCCTCCACCTTGAAACCTTTTTACAGCACGTTAGTGTTCATGTGAGATATTAGGCACACTTTATCAAAAATATAAAACATAATAAGTTTTAGTTACAGTAGCCAGAGAAACAATCGTAGTTTTTGGACTGTGATTATGATACAAAAATATACAGTTATCTTGTTTATGAAGTTTTAGAGTTGGCATGAAATCTCAAAGGTCCTAAATTTATGAACATAGGTCGGTCCCGGGGAGTCGTCCTGTACCTCAGGTAAACAGGTTACTCAACGGGATGATTTCATAAATGGTATGGTCAAGACAGGAATCTTCTCTTCTCTTCTCTTTGCTTTTGATCTGTCTTCCCAGATTCTGGTTATTAACTTCTGTTCTGTCAATGGACATTGCCATTTTTTAGAACTATGGCTCGTCTTCTTCCAAAGCTGAGCTAAAATCTATGTTGCTTGGACTCTCCGAAAAATGTTGTTGCATCAGTGATGAATCCTCAAAAAATGCATTGCCTTTGGATCAGACACGTACCTAGTGACACATTCAGACTTTTACAAGTGAATTTTAGCGCAGTTTCAAAAATAAAAATTAAAATTAAAATGGCAAATGATCATGTATGTCTGGTAGGAAGAAAATACTTTTTAATTTTTTTTTTTCATGTTGAGACAATTCATGTACGGTTCCGGAGTCGCGCCCCTGCACAGCGACTTAGATCAATACGATTTTTTTCTTCATGTTGAGACAATTCATGTACGATTTGGGTGGGAGTCATGCCCCCGTGCAGGGACTTAGATCAATACTTATATAATAGTCTGTTATCAGTTGGAGATGGCAAGATGGTGATGAATTGTGATTGGTCTAAAGTCTAAACCTCCGACTAGCGACTTATTATGGTTTGCCCAAAATGCTTAGATGGATTAAGACCTTATTCACATAGCGAAGGCCGAGTGGAAGGGGGGCAAAGGCAAGTTTGGTTGGTCATAATTTTTGAAATTATTTTTTTTTTAAAAAATGAGTAAAATGACTTTCCTGGTGGAAATAGGGAAAACATGTTTGACAAATGGCTTTCCTCATTGATTGTGTGTTCTCCCATCGAACACACCTCATCGTAATAGCCTCTGCCTCCGCCTCCGTCTCCACCACCCCACACCCCTATTCCACCCCACCTTCCGTAATATATATTTGGATTATATATAAATATTCTTAGGATAATATTTTGTGCTTACCTACCGATAAAAGAAAATAGGTATGAATCTCACTTATCCTGAAAAACATTTTCCATTGAAACTATTATTCTTCATACCGAACACACCTTATATCTATAAGATTTTCAATACAAAGGCTGCAAGCTAAGTTTTGTATTTGTTCAGACTTTTCAGTAGATCGTGAAACTCAGGCTCATCGAGAAACTAGTTTTGTAGAGTCGCAGTTTGTGTTTGACTAATCAATTTTATTTTATTTTTTTGTTAATATTAGAAGTTTAGAACAAAAATTTGTATTTGGTCGACCTTTTAAAAAGTATTTCTGGAAAGAAATTATCTTTCAACTTCTAAAAACCAGTTCCCATTACTATTCAAACCTACAGAATTTTTTCTCTAAACTAATTACTTTTGTATATACAAAAGTTTGATCTTTCAAGTTAAGTTTTTGTGTTTTTCTTAGGCTAATTAGGATTTATGAGAGAAGCAAAGAAAATGCATTGTTTATGTTTTTCAACTGTAATACCAAAATGAACTAACAAGCATACTAAAATTAGTTGACACAATCAATCCAAACAAAATAAAATACCAAAAATGGCTCTTTTAACGCTATTACTTTGTCATTATAAAAGCAAAACTCAAAAGAAAAGGTACAGGCTATGTCTTACCTTACTAATCCTAATATGATGCGAAATCTGAAAGAGATCCTTTGGAACAATTTTGGGCAGCAATGGAATTAGGAGTACTATAGGATGTAATGTAAATCTGGTAATTCATAGCAAATAGTATTTGTCCAATACTTGCATAAATTCCATCTCTTACAAGCTTAGTTGTCATTTGTCAAAACCTATCAACCTCACTTAGACATAACAACCCTGTCAAAAATAGAAATAGATCCACAATTTGAACTTTACGGGTTCTGAAGTCCACAACGACTTCAAGTGCTAAAAACTAGACTCTAAATTGAAAACTTGTACATATTCAACGAATTTCTTAACACACATACAAGATTTAGGACAATCTTATTGGGTCTAACCGAACCGTAAGTTGCCTTCTAGTTCCACCCCTCATTGAAAAACACTATTTTTCTTTCTTATTAAGGTCAAATGTTTGGTACTTTGCATCATCTTGGATAAAATTCCACCAAATACAAGTAAGAGGAATTGTTATGGCATGCAAAAGTGCATGTGCATCTATTAGTCCTGCATATGGAGGAAAATCACTATTCTCTAAGAACATAGCAACTCCACTCCCAAAAACCACAATCCATATTTTGCATTTGCATGGATGTTGACTAATTCCAGCCCAAATTGCCCAAATTAGAAGCTGAGCAACACCCATTGTAACACAAACTTTTATGTTCCATCCTGAGAAAAGTTTCAAAATCAAATATCAAATGTGGAGTAATATTCATAGAAACATAGATGAGTATAGTCTTATTATGCACACAAAGGGGCAGATTCAGAATTTTGAGTTTATGGTTCTGGTTTATGCATATTAAGCGGATTTTTTTCAACACAGATAAAGAGTTTTGGAGTAAAACCACTGAATTATGTCGAATCTGTAGCTAAAACTCTAGTTCCACCCCTGGTTGGAGGTAAGTATAGTCACGTTAGCAACTCACTTTACATAATATTTGTGTGACACAATAAAGAAGTAGAAAAAATAATGAGATGGTGAAATTACCATAGTCCATTTGGTAGTTGTTGAGGTACAAAATATGAGTAATTGTAAAGGCAAAGAGTGGAGAAGCAGCCAATACTCTTGCAGCCTCATTCTTTATGTTGAAACTTCTTAGTATTGATATAATTAGTGAGAATCCAAGTAATGCCACAGCAGATGTGCAATCTAACTTTTCTGTAATTTCCATGCCTCTGTAACAAAATTAAAGGAATTAAATACAAATTTCATAATATCAAATTCTCTATTATTATGATAAAAATTGAAAACAACTTACACAGAATATAGTGGCGGATTCAGAATTTTGGACAGTGGGATCTTTGAGTAGAAAAAGTGGGCTTTGAAATGTATCTATACTTGTTTTTCACACACACATATATATAACGAACATTGACACGTTGACCTATTATTTAACTCATCTTAATCCAAATAACTTTAGTTGGACAAGTAATGGACCCCACCGCTTTATAAACTCACATTCATTATAATCAGTCTTTAACTTTTTTCAGTTCAATCCGTCCATTTGACACCTTAATTAATTATGACAAATAATTAACTCACCTGCTATGGAAGACAACACTCCAAACACATGAATTCACAGACAAGAAGCCATAAATATGCCACAAAGCAGCATAATTATAGGATGTCTTCTTATTTAGGTTGAAAAATAACAAACATCCTTTGACATTCTTTGCAAGGTTAAGTGCTGAGAAAGCAACAGAGAGAGGCTCCTGGAAAGTCAAGATAATATCATTTCTTATTAATAGTCATACATCCAGAAAACAAAAAAAGTTAAGTTATATACACTGACACTATACGTAAAAATTATAGCATGTTGGCTATATATGACGTATGCAAATTTTTTGTATTTGAAGAAACCAATAAATATACAAATTAACAATGAAATTCGATATTAATAAAACACAATTCAAGTATATCACTAAAAGGATTTGCATTTCTAAAAGTGTATTATTGAAAGGCTAAAAATTCCATCCTAAATTGAGCTAGTAACGCGTAACATAACTAACATGCAGGGGCGTAACATACAATATAGTAGCTACCTACACCCCTGCATGTTAGTTGTATTTTTTTTATCAGATTGTAAATTAACGTTTATCATAGAGATTTATCTATAACTATCTAACAAGTTACATGATTGTGTAAATATTTTTTTCTGACACATAAAACTTAGGTCCAAGATTCATAACATTACAAACCTGAAGTCCAAATACTCTTTTTAATGGCCATTTGCCATAATATTTGACAGGTCCAAATCCAAGTGAAGATCTTTTTTTCTCTCTTTGAACCATGCAATGGTACTTGCAATCAGTTGGACAATCCCTTTGATTCAATTGCATGTATAGAGGCTCTTTTTGGCTATTTAATAAAGAGCCATCTAAAGAGTATTTGCAATGTTGTAAGCATATTTCTCCAGCACATCCAGTCTTTTCACATTGCACAATGCATGCCCTACACTCATAAAATTCAAAATTTTAGAAGTGGTCATGTTTTAAATAAAGTGACATATGACACAAATAAATGAATTCTTGAATTAAATGACTATTTGTGTTTAAACTTGATAGTGAGAAAAGGAAGAGGTAGCCTTTAAAGATACAGATTCGATAAAACTCAATAGTTTTGATTCAAATCATGTATATATGTAAAAAGAGTCAGTAAATATGTACAAAAATTAAATTTAAGAACCAAATTATGTATTATCACTTTGGGTTGTCATCCTAGAATTCAGAACACATAAAGTTTAAATTTTGAATCTGTCATTTGAAAGTGAATATCTCTAATTGATCTAGAAGTACTTATTTGAAAGAGTTGAGGCGCTTGACCAAGCTTTTAAGAAGAAGAAAAGTATTTTCGAGTAGTAACAAAAGTTGTTTCTTTCAAATTAATTAGCTAAATACAAACTGATACTCTTTAAGACAAAAAAAAAAAGCACTTTACAAAATAATTAGGTTTTAGAAGTTTGGTCAAACGAACAAAAAGTCACAAACATGTTCTATCCTTTGTATTGTCAAGAAACAACAAAAAAGGTTATTTAGCTGTAATAATTAGTATAATCAACACTGATATTGTAACTCTTACAATTTCACAAAAAGAATTGAATTAATATAAATTTCATTATACTGTCAGCGAATATAAGTTAATTCAAATTGTTACGATCAAGAACCAACAACATTGCAGATAAATGATTCACAGCGTTAAAAGTGAAAAAATTAAATATGTTACCTGTACAATGGATCGATATCCCCAATACTTGCATCAAATGCTCCAAAAAGAAAAGAAAAAGATACGAGTAAAATAACCCAACAAAGATCTGCCATTTTATCACTATTTTAAATTAAAAGGTACAATTTGAGATCTCCAATGCCATGTTATTCTCACAGATAATGTTTTTTTATGGGTTAATTATGTTGAAATATATAATATTTTTATTGATGATGAAACTCGAAATCTAGAATGTTTTGAGATTTATATCTAAATCACCATATGGATGATTGAATTGGGTTTTGGCTTCAACTGATTGATGGCATTTTCTAAAACGTTTTTTAATCCAAAAAAGACACGTTGTGACCAATGACAAGAACTGAAATTCCGAACCACTATAAAAGCGAATGACTTAATCACAAAAAATTTAGTTTTATTTATTCGATTGATTGATTTGAGGCATATTAGTAAATGTATTATGAAAAGGAGGAATACCATAAATTCAGGGGGAAAATAAATCTTGAGTAATTCATATGTATATTAGTTATATATATACGGAAAGGAAAAAATTGGATTTGTCCTTTGACTAATATAGTAATATTCTAATTATTATTGTTGAATAAGATATTTGGGTTTTAATTACTATTTGTAAAATTATCAATAAGAACAAATTGTTTTATTTGAAAAAATTACAATAATACCCACTACTTTTGTATATTTAACTATTTAAGTAGGTTATTTTGTCGAGAAAATGGTCAAATCCCCCCTAATCTATTAGTCAATTCTCAACTACACACCAATACTTTACGGGGTCTTATTACCCCCCTGAACCTTTTATTTTCGATAATTTGTAACCCTTAAACGCTGACCTGTCCAAGAAGGTGAATACACCTCCCTTAGGCGCGTAAGAATGCATCTAAAACACATTATCTGCATTTTGAAAACCACGTGTAAGTCTAAATCAGCCTAAAATTAAGTCTTTCAATTGCAACTTGAAATTTTAGGCCCTTTTTCTCCCACAAATCTTCCATCTTCTTCCTTTATTCAGCCATTTTAAAAGCTTGAAGCTTGGGAACAGTTGTCTTCCATTTCAAAGCTTCATGGTAACTTTCATTTCAAACCTTGAACCTCTAGGATTTCTAATCTTCTGTAAACTTTTTTTTTCCAGATTTGAGGTTCAAATTTATTTTCCTCACTCATAAATATAGAATTAAAGGTCAACGAGATCTAGCTATGGAGTTTGAAATTTCTTCTCCATGTGCCAATGCCCAAAAATAAGTTATTTTTTTCTTCAATTCATAAATATAGAACCACAACGTATGTACATCCATTCTTTTCACCTTTCAACAAGGAGAATCATGAAACATTTTTCTCCTTCACCATTATATCTTATCCTGAAGATTTAAAAATGCCAAATTTTAAGATTCGATTGTTCATTCAAAGATCGCTTTTATTTATTTTTAAGAAAATTACATCACATGATACATAACATTGTTAAAATTATCTGAGTGACGGAGCAAGTAATTGTGAAAAGACCAATTCTTGGGTCACTATGAAGAGTAGGGTTTTTTTTTTGTAAAGAAGAAGAGGGTTGATACTCAATTGAAGAATAGATATGGTGATTATGTTTGGAATTGAGAATTTAACCTAATTAAAAGGAAAAAGTTAAAAAAGTGGGTCCACTAAATCTAAAATAAATATAAATAGGAAAACAAAATTGAAGAAAATGGGCCCGCCTAGCTCGTGTGTACAAACATTTGGGCATATCTGGATAATAACAAAAGATGAGCGTTTAAGGATTACAAAATATCGAAAATAAAAGGTTCAGGGGGGTAATAGGACCCCCGTAAAATTTAGGTGTGTAGTTGAAAATTGGCTAATAGGTTGAGGGGTCATTTGGCCATTTTCTCTTATTTTGTCAAGTAAAACTAATTTTCTTTTGCTACATTCGTTTTTAACACCCAACTTGAATTTCCCTTTATATAAGCAAAATTTTCTCTTTTACTAAAATTACCTTTCGTCTTCAATTTTATTACTTCGATTTTTGGCCTGTGAATTTTTTTTTCTTGAATCGAGGATCTATCGAAAATAACTTTTCTATCTATAAAGTAGAAGGAAGATATGTGTACGCTCTATCTTCCAAAATTTAATATGTTATTCGTTCTTGTTGTGCCTTTTAATTTTAATTGAACGTTAAATATGCTTAATTAATGTAACAAAAGCAAATCAACTCTGAAAACATAACTTCTTTTAATCTTGTAATTTCAAATCTCTACTCAAGTCCCTTCAAATTTCCATTGCACCATCGTTTCTAATACATCTGCAAAGAAAAATCATTTTGGAGCTTTAGAAAATTATTTAACAAAAAATACAAAAAAATAATAATCAATAACCATCACTATAAAATAAGCGACGGACTTTCCTGGTTAGCTACGAATTTTATCCATCACTAATTTTTGTTTTTTTAGTGATTATACAATTTAATGAAGTTACCTTAAGAAATATATACTCTATTAAGTGAACTGTTGGGGTATAACACACCCTCAAGAAACAAAAAAATTGAAGGCTAGGTTTCCACCACTATCCTTCTGATTAATCCTAAACTATCTATTAAAAAATGTAAAGCAATTAATAACCTCATCGGATAAATAAGGGAAAAAAAGTCCCAACAATGTTCTTGAAATTTGAAAATTTCACTTATTTTTAACTGTTAAAAATTCCAAAAATTCATATGGACCAATTTACTGTTTATTTTATAACAAAATAATTCAGACTTTTTTGTTTTTTGCTTCTTTTTTCCCTCCCATTTCATTGTTTATTTTTAATTTTCATTTCCCATAATTACCTGCAGATGATTTTTGACGTGAATAAGTTTGAGATATTTGATATCCATTAGCGACAGTATTGATTGCGGATCAGCCCCTAAAAATCAAGAAAAATCAAGATTAGACTTTTAAATATATATAAAACAATCACTAAAATTTTGAGTTTACTTTCATGGCCACCAAGAAGTTCCACAACCTCAACAAACCGGTCATGAAGAAAACTAGTCCATCTGGACCGGTAAGAGGAGAAATATCGTTGATGATTTGGTAATTTTCGGGTAACGATCCATTGATTGGCATTTGAAACTTTGTAGCAATCGTTAGGTTATCAACAACTTCTAACTTATCGGCAGGTTGAATATAAGATGATATCTAAAAGAAAATATTTTGGCGTTTCAACTAATTATTCTTTTGTTTTTTTTTCCTTTAATCTTTCAAAATTTTCAAGTGTGTTACATTGAAAATTGCTAAAATAATTAGCACCATAAATTTTTTATATAATTAAATCAAATGTGTATATTAAAATTTAAAACTAGTAGCATTATATGTTTTGGACCTATAATTTTTAAAATTTAATGGTTCATATTAAAAACCTAAAAGTCGAACATTGAACGAACAGAACAAAAACCTAGCAGGAACGCCGCCGGCACCACCAAATTCTCAAGATCACGACGGCCGCTGGCCAGCCTCAGATGGAGGCAGGTCAGCAGACTTTTGCGAGCTTCTTTAAATCGACATCAGGGGAGGTGAAACCGCTATCTCTTAAACCAATCTCGTACTTACATGGTGAGCCAAGAATCATATGGGAACAAGCAGAGGTAGATCAGATGATAGTCAACGAAAACCTCCAATATGCAGTAGTTGGAAAGTTTTCTTATGGATGGCCAGACATACAAGAATTACGCAAGATAATACCAAAACAATGTGGACTGAAGGGGGAGTGTAATATTGGTTTGCTAACTAATAGATATGTGTTAATCCGAGCTACACTTTTGGAAGATTATGTCAATCTGCTATCGAAACCAATCTTCTACTTAACACAACAAAATTGGTCGTATCCGATGCGGACTTTGAAATGGGATCCATTATTCAATCCGGAGGAAGAGACAACTATAGCCATAGCATGGATTCCTTCCCCTCATTACCCCCAAACTTCTTTGGGAAAGAGACAGTTTTTTCATTGGCTGCAATAGTGGGAAAACCTCTACAGGTGGACATGGCGACCAAAAATCAAACTAGACCTAGTTGTGCTAGGGTTAAGGTAGAGGTGGATCTGCTCAAGGAATTCCCTAAGAGAATCAACACTGGGTTAAAAAGGTCTGATGGTGAGGTAGTCGAGAAGTGGATCAAGATAAAGTACGACTATATGCCCAAATACTGCCAAACATGCATGATACAGGGGCATGACGAACAACAGTGCTATGTTGAACATCCAGAATTACATCCAAACAGGGAGAAAATAACTACGGGGGAAGGGGAAACTGACAGGAAGAAACTTGAACAAAGGAAGCTGGAGGAGAAGATTAATATAGGCGCAAACACTTTTGTGGAGGCTGACAGAGGGAGGGGGGGAAGTAATGACAAGCGATGGGAAGGAGAAGATAGGGCGGACAGATTCCAAGAAGGTAAACAAAATAAAGGGGGGCCAAGTAAGAAGAAGATAAACCAAGTATGGAATAAGGTGGGAGCAATTACCACGAACAAATTTGAGGCATTAAATAAGGAGGGGACAGAAACTTTGGAACAAGAGCAACTAAAAAACAAAGAGGGCAATGATATCACGACTAAGCAATGGGTGGAAGATACTTTCTCACTACTGGACAGATCAGGACACCAGAAAAAGGGTAATGAGGAAAAAGGGGAACCAAATGCAAAAGAGGGGAAGAGCAAGTCTGAAATGGCTGAAATCAGTTCTGAGACAGAAAGTCCTGAGGTAGGCATAGAGGAAGTCCAAAGGGGTATACACATAGATTTACTGGAAGAAGATGAGGAATGATTGCATACCCCTTCAGGTCTGCAACTAGTGTCTCTACAGCTAGCTGCAGCCTTGAGGGAGATCTCGGAGGATCAAATTAACAACATGCAGGAGCGTGATGAGGATGAGGAGATGGAAGAAAACATCCAACAAATCAGCAGAGCTGGAGATCTATCACCTCGGCATGTTAATAGTTTGAAGCGAGAGTTCAAGAAAGGTAAAGCTATCATGCCTTTACAGGTAAAAACAAGGAGTAAAAAGGATCGGAGTATAGCGATTAATCAATGATTGACAAAATAATTTTTTGGAATATAAGATCAGTCAACACTCAAAAGTCTTTTGAGCGACTGATGGATCTACAACGAAGGCATCATTACAAATATATAGCGATCATGGAACCATTTAGGGATCCAAGTGAACTAGAACAATATAGGAGGAAGCTGGGTTACACAAATGCCTTGGTTAATAGGGCAGGCAAAATCTGGATTTTTTGGGATGACGATTATGAAGGACAGATTGTAGCAGACTCGGTTCAACAACTAACAATAAAATTAACTAGGTACAACACTTCTGTACTGGTTTCTGCAGTATATGCTAAATGTAGCCATGAGGAAAGAATAGACCTATGGGAAGATTTACAACACATAGCTGCCGACTCAGACATTCCTTGGGTTATAGGAGGAGATTTCAATGTGATTATGAGGGAAGAAGATAAACTGGGAGGGTTAGCTTTTACTCAATCTGAAGCAGCTGACTTTGCTCATTGTATAAACAACTGCGGTTTGTCAGAACTAAAATTCTCAGGAAGTTTGTTCACATGGTGGAATGGAAGAGTAGAGGATGAATGTATATTCAAGAGATTGGATAGGGTCCTGGTTAATCAAAAATTCCAAGACTTGTATCCGTCTAGTAAAGTTCATCATCTTGTGAGACAGGGATCAGATCATGCCCCACTACATATGCACTGTAGTACTACTGAGGAATCACATATCAGGCCCTTCAGATTCCTACACTTCTGGACTAAACATAGAGGCTTTGAGGAGGTGGTTCGACAACACTGGAAGTCGGATAGACTTGGGAGCCCTTTTATAGTATTTCAAGACAAGTTGAAGAACACTAAGATGGAATTAGCAAAATGGAGTAAAGACACGTTTAGTGATATCTTCCAAAAGATAGCCACCTTGGAGGATATAATCAAGGCAAAAGAAGTGCAGTTTGAACTCCAACCAACAAGTGAATTGAGCAAGGCCGAAACAGAATTGAGGAAATATCTAGTAGTGGAAGAGGAGTACTGGAAACAAAAGGCTGGCATGAAATGGTTTAAGGAAGGGGATAGAAATACAAAGTTCTTTCACTCTTATGTAAGAGGGAGAAGAAATAAGCTACATCTAGACCACATTACCGACATTAGAGGGACTGAAGTTTCTGATCAGATTAAAATGGGTGATGCAGCAGTTGAGTTTTATCAAGACCAATTCACAGAAGAGGGCAACAATCAGGAGTATGACATGCTACAAAATATCCCAAAGTTAGTTACAGATGAACAGAACGAGGAGATGACTAAGCTTCCAAGTATTGAGGAAGTTAAAAAAGTGGTCTTTACCTTGAATGGAGACAGTGTGAGTGGACCGGATGGCTTCACTGGCAGATTTTTTCAACACTGTTGGGATACAATAGGAGAGGACTTGACAAGATTAGTCAAAGTGTTCTTTTGTGGATAAGAGTTGCCCAAATTCATTACACATACTAATCTTGTGTTGATCCCCAAAAAGGAGTTTGTGCAGGAATTCAAAGACTTAAGGCCTATCAGTTTGAGCAATTTTACAAACAAGGTGATTTCCAGAGTGCTGCATGAAAGGATAGTTAGAGTGCTGCCTAATATTATCTCACCCAATCAATCAGGATTTGTGAAAGGAAGAAGCATAACAGAAAATGTATTATTAGCACAAGAAATAATTCGGGATATACACCTACGAAATAAAGAGGTCAATGTAGTGGTAAAGTTGGATATGGCTAAAGCATATGATAGAGTGGCTTGGGTATTCTTAACCAAAGTTCTACGAAAGTTTGGTTTCTCAGAAGTGATAATAGATATGGTTTGGAGGTTGATTTCTGCTAATTGGTACTCAGTATTGATAAATGGACAGTCCCATGGATTCTTCCACTCAACTAGAGGACTAAAACAAGGAGACCCACTGTCACCAACCTTGTTCATTATAGCTGCTGAGGTGTTATCAAGAAGATTCAATCAACTTAATGAGCAGGAGTCGTTTAAAGGATTTGGAATGCCAAAATGGAGCCCTAAAATCAATCACTTAGCCTATGCAGATGACACAATCTTGTTCGGTTCAGGGGACAGACATTCAGTGATCCAAATGATGAAGGTATTGAGGGACTATGAAAGAGTGTCGGGACAAATGGTCAACAAAGATAAGAGTTTTTTCTACCTGCATGAAACGACTCCTTTAATTGTAACAGTTAGGTTGTGAAAGCTTACTGGAATCAGGCCTGGTAACTTTCCATTCACATATCTAGGTTGTCCTATTTACTATGGAAGAAAGAAAAAAATGCTTTTTGAAGGGTTACTCAAGAAAGTTGCTGCCAGAATTTTCTCATGTCAAAACAAATTCTTGTCATTTAGTGGAAAATACATTTTGATAAATCATGTACTGCAGTCTTTACCAATTTATATGCTATCAACACTGTCCCCACCAAAAGGTATTATAGATCAAATTCATCAGATGTTTGCTAAGTTCTTTTGGGGTAACTATGCTGGAGTAAGAGGAAAACATTGGGTTGCATGGTCGGAGATGTGCTATCCAAAGAAGGAAGGAGGTCTAGGCTTCAGATCCCTTTTTGATACATCAAATGCTCTCCTTGCTAAACAGTGGTGGGTTTTTAGAACTCAGAAATCATTGTGGAGCACATTCATGTGGAACAAATACTGTAAAAAATATCACCCCATATTGGCTCATAACAGGGATGCATCACATGCATGGAGAAATATGGTACGAGTTAGGGAGGATGTAGAACACGAAATATGGTGGCAACAGAAAGAAGGTACTGCCAGCTTTTGGATGGATAACTGGACAAAACAAGGTGCTCTTTATTACATATAACCACAAGGAGTAGATGAGGAAATGGAGGTTAAAGAGATGATCCTGAATGGGCAATGGAATATAGCAAGACTCCGTCAACTATTGTCCCATGATATGGTAGATTGTATACTGGAAAACATCAGTCCCACCATGAATATGGATGATCAAGATAAAGCTTGGTGGATGGGAAATGCTCAAGGAGAGTTCACTATTAAATCAGCCTTTTAGTTAACTCGGAAGAAAAGAGAAGACAAAGAATGGATGAATAATATATGGCTCAAGGGGCAACCTCTTAAAATCTCATTCTTTTTTTGGAGGGTCTGGAGACAAAGAATCCCCACAGATGATGTTCTCAAAAGAATGAGAGTAAATGTGGTATCAAAATGTCATTGTTGTAATGTGGGCGAAGAGGAAACTGTACAACACCTTTTTCTAACAGCTCCCATAGCCCAAAAGCTATGGAAGCACTTTGCTTCATGTGCAGGTATTAGCTTAGAAGGAGTTCATTTGCAACAACTTATTACAATCTGGTGGGACTGGCCAGGACAACACAAGGTGAAGCAAATATATAAGGCAATACCACCAATTATTATGTGTGAGCTGTGGAAAAGGAGAAATGCTCGAAAACATGGGAAGGAGGTGTCATATTCGAGGTTGTTGGGACAATGTCTACACACTGTCCAAATGCTACTGAAAGTGATGTATCCAAGGTTATGTGAAGGCTTTCAGAACTGGCAGGAGATGATTACAAAACTAAGCGCATATAAACCAACTTTGTACTATAGATTAGTGTGTTGGGAGAAGCCAATCCCAGAGTGGGTGAAATGCAATACAGATGGTGCTTGTAGAGGAAATCCTGGACAGAGTTCATATGGATTTAGCATTAGAAACAACATGGGGGATTTAATTTATGCTGAGGCACAAACTATATGAGAGGCAACAAATATGGAAGCCGAGATTATGGGAGTGTTGAAAGAGATGCGGTACTGCGAGATACAAAATTTTCAGAAGATTATACTGGAAACAAATTCATTAACACTCAAAAACATGTTAATAAAAGAGTGGAAGATTCCTTGGTCATATGTTGAAAAAATCGAGGAAATACAAAAGTGCATAGCAAGGAAACAAGTTCAGGTAAAACATATATTTCGAGAGGCTAATCATTTAGCAGACTACCTGGCAAACATGGCCCTAGATCAAGCAGAGCATGTACAAGTCCAAAGTTTCTACAATCTACCAAGCACAGGAAGACGAATCATTAACATGGATAAGCAGCAAATTCCATCATTGCAAATTAAAACAAGGAGAATTAACCCAACATGCTAAGCTAGTGCAAGAACAAACCAGAAACACATAGCTACAATATTTGCAGATCGAAGTTCTGTCTTCTAAGAGACGATCTAGCTATGTCAAAGCCTATTAGCCTTGAGCTATTTCAGATTACAAATAAGGACAAGGAAAAAGGGGGACCTCAATTCGATTCATCCACTGGAGCGCAGACTCGATACAGCAGGACAGAAGGAGCGTCATGGTTAAGTCCTAACAAAAAAGTTCTTGAAATCCAAACATCATCACCGGATTCTCATCGCAGTAGTGGGGAGTGGCGGTATTTGGGAATGGAGTCAACAGGAGAGTACCTTTGCGAGCTGATAAAACTCCTTCTTTCCCATGAATGAAGAATGTTAACCCCAAAGACGGAAAATGAGCAAGAACAAGGAGGAGGGGACAAGAATCATGGAGGAGGCGGGACTTAGGAGAGGGAGATTTTGGAGAGCTCTAATTAGGAAACTCTATTAGGGAAAGACATGAAATGTCTTGTATTTTCTAATTTGGGCCACCGGACTCTTTTTAAATTTGGGCTATTAGCCAGCTTGTGTATGTCTTTTTTGAGATGATATAAACGGACCACTGGTCCAAAATTTTTTTTTAAAAAAACCTAAAAGTCAAACTGATCAAATTTATATTTAAGATACATTTTTTTGTAATTGTACACCCATCTTGCGGAAATCTTGGATACGCCTCTGCACCTGAATCGGCCCTGTAAATATCCATGGCTTTATTGGGATTGGGTATGTGATGGATGCACTAAAATCCAACTGAAATTGATTAAACTGGTTCTGTTCTGGCAGGTGATACAATTTTCTGGAAAATGCTATGGATCTATTCAGCATGCTCTGTTTTTGATATCTTGCAGAGTATAATTCGACATTACTATAATTATCGGAACTAAGCATTCTGAATGAACTAGTCTCTCCTTCATTGTTATTCGTAAACCAGTTGGATGATGCAGATGAAGATACAATTAAATCATCACTAGTATTACTACCTCCATCGCCACCAGCAGCAGTAGAGATCTGCTGTTGGTGACAATCGTCTTCACTCGTTGAAGACGAATTAGGAATATTGGGACCTGAGATTAAGCTTTCAGTCCGCCCTGAAATGTAAGAAGCGCCATAGATGATTGCATTTGTATTAGAAACAAACGATTCATCGTCTTCCATTATTGTGTCCATCGACATCTCTCGAGAACTCATCATCTTCTTTTCTCTGGAGTTAACTTCCTTCAGCTTGCTAATTAAATAAGCATAAGGTCTCTACATAGTCAACTTTCTTTTTCTTTTTGATCATTCCTGTGAATTTCGCTGTCATTTCTTTGAACCCAACATTTCAGACGCATAAAGATTTAGCACTTGACAATCAACTTTATGACTTTATCTATCAATACGCTGAAAGTGCTTCTCTTATAGTATTCATATTAAACAACTGTCTTCCACGGGATGAATGGTCGGGTTGAGTTTCCAGCGAGTTATTTGTACGCTCGTAGATAAAGTTAATCCACAAGTGTTACCATTTTATTTGTTTCGTGTATTTATAATCCAAACAATAAACATATACTAATATGTATTCATATAATATAATTTTATAACTTGTGCAAGGATGATCTAGTTGATTGAGCAGAAGATCTATTACATGGAGAGTCAGAGATCTGAAACTTCCTTTTCAATCGAGGTCGTCGCACAAGGCTCGCTACTTGTAGTGTAATTTGTGAGCTATTACACTGAAACAAACTTTAATAGTGGTTAGGTTTCTTAGTAAAAAAGAAAAAATAAATAAATAAATCATGATATGAATATTTTGATGAAAAGGAAGTTTCTTGGAATATAATGGCTCAAAAAAAAATAGACTATGTCAAGACCACACTCTTTTTAGCAAATAGGAAAGTCAATCAAAATTTATCAAGGAGAGGATGAGTTTTAGAGAGATTTCTGAAGATACAAGCACCGAAAATGGTGATTCCAATTTTTCTAATACAGATGCACTCATCTTCGGAAGTGCTGATATTTCAGGTGGGGATACAAGTATGATCTCAGGTCCCAATACGGCTTCATCTTCATCTTCATCTTACTGGAGTGTAGATCACCACCACCAGCAGATCTCGACTGCTGCTGGCGGTTGTGATGATGATAATGAGTTGATTGTATCATCTGCATCTTCCAGGATATTAAATGATGATTTCAGGGCATTTACTTCAGTTGCTGGTTCTGAACTTGGTTTGCGTTTGAATACTGGTGATGCTGAAGGAGTGAATAACGAAACTAGTAATATGCTTGTACAAATATCAATAGCTTGTTTCGAGGCAATCCAACAGAACAACCTAAATCTGGCTGATACACTTGTCACTGACTTAAGAAAGTTTGCAGATTCACAAATTGGAGATATGAAGAAAGTGGCGACTGATTTTGCACAAGCGTTGGATCAAATGATTATTCACGGAACGAATATTCCACAATCCATTCATCAAAATCCTAAATTAAGAAGTTTAAAGTTAATGTTTTTAAGAAAGGTATATGTTCCTGTATTTACCGGAAAGGAAATTAAAAGAGTAGGAGGTAGTACTTTTGATGTGGCGTTGGTTGATGTTAATAGCGGAGAAATCGTTGACTCTGCACCAGAAGCCTCCGTGACAGTGGAGATTGTTGTTCTGAGGGGAGATTTTGGTGGTGATGGAAGAGATAATTGGACTTCTGAAGAGTTCGATAGCAATATTGTGCGCCATAGGGAAGATGTGAATAAGCCTCTTTTTTCAGGAACAGTACACATTAGACTGAATAGAGGCATAGGTTTAATAGATAAAATCAATTTTTCTCACTATACAAACTATATGAAGACTAATGTGTTCTGTCTAGGTGCAAGAGTTATTGAATGTTTCGATGGTACGCGACTAAAAGAAGCAAAGACAGAACCCTTCACTGTCAAGGATGCGCGCGTAGCTGCTATGTAAGTTGATCTACTTTTTATTTGTTTTCTCAATGCAGTTTTAGGCTAGACGAAGCATTAGTATTGTAATCATGAGGCGTTTCTTAGATGTGGCCAGTATATGCATATAGAATAATCATCTTCAACTTCTGAACCCCTCTGTTAGCCCCATAGGATGCTTTGATTTTGATAAACGACACTTAACAATTATATGATCAGTTGCAGGCAAAGAGACCAAAGGAATCAAAAAGGAAAAAATGCAATCCTGCAGCACTTGAGCATCACAAAGAAAAGGGAAAGAAATGAATTACAACACCTGAGCAACACAAAGAAGAAAATGCGCCATTCAAGGAGCACAGATAATTCAGCAGAATCAAGTGAAGATAGCCACAATCCTAGTATCTGACTGAAGATATCGATTTACTCATGCACATAGTTAATATGGACATGAATCAGCAAATCGTCTCAATCAAGAAATCCCTCAATATCCTTGATTGAGAGAACCACCTTACAAGAGCAAACAACCAATCTATATAAACATCCCTTAGCTTTAGTTGTGAAGTACACACTTCACTTGAACTTGTATTGTTTTGTTCTTTTTGACTTTCATAAAACTCTGAATTCTCTCGAGTATACAATTGAAAAAGAAAGGTCAGAGTGTAGGTTATACTGGTAGATATTGTGTCAAAATAGAAGATTGGATTTTTTACCGTGTTTGTTAAGTATAAGTTTTCGACGAATGAGATTCCACTAGCTCCGCCGCTGCCTGAATTAGTTTGTGTTGTTAATGTACACGTACTTAATCTAACGCCATCAATGTGGAGCGAGACAATTAGACTATATCTATATATTTTTTAATTTAAAAGTGATCGAAGTTTCACTCCTACGACACTTCTAGGTGATATGAACTCTCTTTATTTATTTTTTTGTTAATAGAAAATTTATCAATTCAAACAATGGATTGAGCCAAGTGAGCCAAACAAGTTTTCCTAGAACATGCCTTTTGTAGTTTATTATCTTTTACAATTTAATATATAGGGTGTGTTTGGTACGAAGGAAAATGTTTTCCTGGAAAACAAGTTGATTTTTTACTTATTTTCTCATGTTTGGTTGGTGATTAGAAAATATTTTTCGGAAAAGATTTTTAGCATTTGATTTATGAATGAAAAATATTTTTGAGAAATATCTTTTATTTTTACTAGAGTAGAAAATAATTTTTGAAATTGAAAATATTTTTTAAAAACAAACTTAAATATTATCTTTGGGGGTTG